>NW_008657127.1:5578-15061 GCF_000695815.1 Acanthisitta chloris | reverse complement strand
ATGTGTATATATATGTATATATGTATACATATATATGTATATGTGTATGTATACATATATGTATATATATGTAGACATATATGCATATAGGCATATATACGTATATATGTATATATATGTATACATATGTATATATACACATAGGAGTGTATATACAGCGTGTCCTCGGTAAGGGAGGAGGGTAGGGAGAGGTTGGAATTTGGGGTATGTTCTAGGACGATAAGCTGTGGTGCCCCTGAGTGGTGTGTAACGTCCGAGAGGGAACTGACTGTCTCCAAAACGAGCGTTTCTTCTGCTTGTCGAAGAGGTTCGTGGCAAAGGAAGTCCCTGTTGTTCGTACTCCGCGTTCTGAGTGCGGTGATTAAGAAGCAAAACAAACAAATTCGGCTCCTGAAACACCTCTTAGCTTTGTGGCTGGTGAATGATTTCTCTGCGAGAGAGAGCTGCTGTGGTGAAGCTGAAATGCTGGAGATATTTTTGAACTTGGGTGAAACAGAAATGTGAAAACAGTACGAGCATCTTAAAGGCCTGGAGCCCTGACTTCCCATGGTTCCCGTAAAGGGGAGCTGAGTTTCCCTTTACTGGAGTAATTTCCTCATCGTTCCTTCCCCTTAAGCTCGTGGGCAGTAAAAATGTGAGGTTAGTTTACAAAAGCTGCATTATAGGTTTTGTGTTCTCCCGGAGCTGTAACCAAAGCCTGTGTTCTCCTTTACCCTTCTCCAGATTGTAAAAATAGGAAATGCTCAATTTTTGTATGTTGGTGTGAAAGAGCTGTGCACAGAAACTGCTTTTACGGGCATGGGGATTTGAGTTTGGAGAGTTTATGGTTTATCTTCAGCAAGTATGGGGAGATCCTTTATGCATCTAGGTCCTTCCATTTGCAAAAAAATGTATGCAGTGACCATGGAGAGGACTGGAGGAAAGAGTAAGGTAGGGGATGGAAATGTAACAGAACTCTAGGAAAAGGATATTTTTTTCTTTTTCAAAAACAAATTGGAGAAAAAAATGTCTTGGTGCTGATTAAGTTCTGTCATTAGTTCATTTAAAATAGAAAAATGAAGGTCCATTGCAGTATTGAGCTTTGGACTCGTTTTGGAAATCTGGAAAACCTTTTCTTTTACCCTATGCTTATGGATGGAGTTCCAGGATATGCTGTGGTACCTCAAGTAAAAGCACAAGTCGTTGACACCAAGGAGACACTCACCCTTCTTACGAAACACAAGCACCTCGGTGCCTTCCCCACTTTCGTTTCCTGTTCGTGGGAGTGTCTATAAACACCAGGAACTTGCTGGGGGCGGAGGACAGGGATGTGCTTACCGTGGCCACAGACCTCATAGCACTTCCAGCTTCTACCTCTTGCTGTGCTTGTGTGTTTCGTCGTGTTGCCTGGATGCAGCACCTCTTCCTGAACGCGTGCAGCTTCCTGCAGTGCTGCGGAGGGTGAAAACTTCTGGTTATTGCTGAGGCTGATGGCTTCGCGGGCAGAGTGGTGCTTTCACCTCCTGTGACTGCAGTGTCGAGTTCAGGGTAGCAGGGGATATGCAAAGTGCTTCAGAGCTGTGTTTTCCCTATTAAAAAGTGTATATAAAATGTATCAAGCACTTTGTTAAATGATAAATTGAAATTTTTTATCTGCTTCCCAGCTCTGTGGGCTGGGAAAAGGTGAGAACTAAGTCTGACAACTTGTTAGATGTTTGAGCTGAAATAAGGTTTTACCATGAAGTCTTAGGTGGTTTTGCCTACTTCTTTAAATCAGAATTTAGCTATAATTTATACCTTTTTGAAGGTAAAGTACAATTTGGACAGTGAAAATTAAACTTGTTTGCTCCCAAGCTTTAAAAATCCAGTGGCCCATGGTATGTCAGGTTACTGAGATATCCTAATGCGTTTGAGTACAGCCCTAGCTTAGCTAGCTCAGGAGAAGTGTTTCTGAACCAATAATCTCTGCTTGTGAGTTACAGTATGGGGCAAGTAGTAATAACTTTCTCTGCAGGGTGGTTTGTTTTTTCTTTTGTTTGTGGGTTTGTTGTTGTTGGGCTTTCTGCGATTGTTTTGTTTTTCCAAGGGAGGTGACTCTGGTGGGGGAGAATGCTTAGTTCAAGAACAGCTTTGTGTTACTGAAATTACTGCTATTAACTGGGTAGACTGTGTGCTAGTGCAGTGCAGTCCTGAAGGAATTTGATACCAAACATAAAATGGAGTCTCACAGCAATCTGCTCCAGATGTTCTAGTAAGATAAGGGGTTTGGCTGTATAATACATGTATTATTCTTGCATAACCATTGCTTTCATCATTTTCCTATTCCTTGCTTATTCATCTGTGTTCTCTTAAATCTTGTGTCTGATTAACTTTTCTCCTCACTAAAATACTGTATTACTGTCCATGTTGCTTACTTCTGCGGGTTCAGAGAGAACAAGGACATTATCTTTCAAAATGTCTGCTGTCAATGCTGTGTGATCAAACCATGTCTTAACCAGGCTGCAGTCTGTGTGCTGCTGCTGCTGCGTGTGATCAATAAATAAACCTGTACTGGCAAAAAGATGAGTTAAGCAGAGAGTTCCAGGACTGATCCAAGCTTGGTTTGCTCTGCAACACACCCACTACTGTTTTGTGTAGGAAGGAAAAAGAAACCTCCTATTCCTTGCTCCGTAATTGCAAGTGTGTGGCTCTGAAGTTTGTTTCTTCCTGTAAACTTTCACATTGGGCACAGCACTTTCCAGAAAGCGGAAGCATGGACGGTGCGCTGGTGAAAATCAGATCAGAGTTCAATAAACAGTCCAGAGGCAATAGCTTTGTTTTGGAGGGAGTGGCTGGTGTGTTCTGGCAGCAAACTTCAGCGATGGAGGCTAAGTGATGCAATTGCTGGTTAGCAGGAGGGTGAGGAGGATCTCTGGAGTCGTTTGTTCTCTGAACAAGATTTACACAAATGCAGGACTATAACTGGTCTCAGTCTAATACTGATGGTGCTACAGGCTCCAAAGTAACCTATTTTAAATTATTATTTTTCAGTTTTTGTTCTTTCAATATAATAAAAATCCAAAACAAATCAGAAACTGTCTTGGTTTGTTTTGGTTTTTTTCCTTCAGGAACACGTTTAGGGAAAAAGTATTGGAAAAGTGAGAGGGAAGTGAGAAAGTGTAGTAGTGCAAGGCGATTTCCTTCTTTCTCACTCACAAAAGGAAATAAGGAAATAATGAAATAATGAGTAGGAATTCTTGGTCACTTGGAGTGCTTGGGAAAATCCAGATGCCTCATTTGGGCCTCCAGAGAGATGAAGCACTTACATGATTAGGTATTAAGTGTATGCCATAGAGATAAAACTCACTAATTAAAAAGCTAAGGCTTGTTAGTATTTCCACAGTCTTTTGAGTTCTAATCATTTGGGGAGCTAATACTTCTGTTACCAGTTTGTAATAAATGCTGACTTTCTGCTTTAATACCAGCTGCCTGTTTTTAAAATTTTGATACAAGGTACACCCAGCTTGCATTAAGCTTAGCTATCCCAAATATAAAAGTAAAATATACTTTTTTAACTACTGCAAAACTAAATTAAGTTGGTTTTTTTTCATTTTAGTGGAAGCATTTTTTGAGTAAGAGCTTTGATATACATTTTATTATTTTTTTAATTATTGTTTTTTGACTTCCTAGCAAAAAACCACTAGGATGGGGCCTGCTGGGATTTGAGGTGTTCCTTCAGAACTGTCAGCATTGGTGGACTCATTTATTGGAGGGGGAAGGGGGGAAGAGTGAAGGGCTGGTAGTTTTAATCCTCGTTAGATAGAGGTGTGCTGTGATTTTTTTCTGACTTCTCCATATAGATATTTGCGAACAGAAATTTGATTTGCAGCAAGTATATTTTTTTAATGTTCTATGGTTGCCTTGCAATCCAGACCAAGCTCTTGCTGCCTGTTATGTTGACTGTCAAGTTGAAACAAGCCTTGTTGTCTTGCTGTTATCAAGCTTCTGGGAAAGAATGGAAGTAGTTCAAGTAGAGGCTCTGTCTGTGCTTAGAAGTCTTCTAATTTGGAGTTGTTGGCAGCTCTTAATTGAAATCCATATGTTGAATGTCCTGAATTGCTCAGTGCTGTGATACTATTTGTAAACAGCAGATACTATTTGTAGAGCACTGGAAACCCTGGGGTGTTAATTGGCAGAGGTTTGGGTTTGTTGTTTGCTTTGGATTTTTGGGTGGTGGTTTGTTTTTTTTAAAAAAAAACTTTTAAAATTCTATTTCACTGATTCTAATAGATTGGCTTTTGAATGACTCTTTAATTTTCTGCTTTCCTTGCACACCATTTCAGGTTGAGAAAATAAAGCTTTAATACTTTGAGCTGTGCTCAATAACTAGTGAAATCACTAAGGACTTCTATATGCTAAACTGGGATCACAGGATGAAAATAAAAAGAGTGACAGATGTGGAATTAGTCTCAAAATTCCAAGGCATTCAAGGTCTTAATTCTTTTATAGTAATTCAAGTGCTGCTAGCTCTTTATCTTGGGGCAGATAGCCTATCATGGCAGTTAAACTCATGACTGTGTACAAACAGTAAATGATTTAGTTGTAATTGAACATGTCCTTTTGTGCTTTATGAGGTACTGCCAGAGATCTGAACCTCAGCATGGGCTTTTTAAAACTAGTATAGAGCAGGAAGGTATTTTCGAACATAGGGGTTGATACCCATGGTTCTCTCATAGAGAAGAGGAAGTAGAAGGGTTGAAAATGCACTGAGAGCAGAAAGCCAGAGTAGAGAAGGATGAAACAGGTGAGAGAATATAGTGTGAACAGTGGTGAAGCAAAATGATAGATTTGGACAAGTGGCACATGAGCAACTTGACAGTTTGCCCTGTAGGAACTGTCCTGTGAGAGGGAAAATATGCTCGTTTTGAGGCTAAAGATACTGGTGATTAAATGTAGTTCTTTGCTGCCAGCTTACTAGCTGCTGTTTTATATTCCAAGGCATAAAATGGAGGATACAACTGGCTCAATTAGCTGCAAATTCTGGTAAGTTTGTGTAATGCATGATGAGAGGATATAATTTCTACACAGCAATCAATTTTGATTTCACTAAAGGATTCTTTCTAGCAGAAGGTGCAAGCAAGCTTTTCACCATGGGGTCTTGAAACCCTTGGGGGGAAAAAAGAGACAACCCAATAAAACCATCAAGGGAAAAAAAGTTATAGGTAGGAACTGTGAGTCTCAAAAGCTAAAACTGGTTTTAAATGTTCAAAAGCTTGTTTTCCTGACTGAAGCTTCAGTAATTATCACTCTTACTATCATTTACTCCTGTAACCAGGCCAGTAAAAGAAATATCTGGCAGATATTCCTAAGTTGTGAGGAACTGCAAACCAGGTTTTTTTTTTCCTTTTTTTTCCTTTTGAGTCTAATTGTAAAAGATCCTCTTGGTGGTGGTGGCTGCACTGAATACTGATTGGAAAACGTCTGCAGCTTGAAAATACCGTCATGTTTTTGTTATGCAACCTTTGGCATGTGTCTCTAGATATTAGTAGCAGAAACTATGCTCCTGTAAATTTTGAATAGGTTATAAATGCTGTGAAGGCAATTTTACACTGGCTTAAGCTACTTTCGATTCTTTGAGCTCTTACTGAAGGCATTTCTGGTATGTACCAAAACGGGGCAGCAGAAGGAGTCTTCAGGGGCAGTGTGAGGGAGAAGGACTGGTGAATACACACCCTGTGCTGAGTGCTTACACATTTTGGGGTTCAACCTTTGTGCGAGTTCTTCATACCTCCCCTGTGGTTGTGTGGCTTTTCTGATAAGGACTGGTGAGGTTTAAATAAATTATCTAGGAAAGAGAGGGGGACTGTTCCCCCCAGCCTGTTTTAAAGCTGCAACATGGGAGAATCCAAGCCACAAGCTACATTGGAGGGTCAGGGATGTAGTGGAAGCTTTCTCTCATCCACTCAGTGTGGTGTTACACGTCCCTTGCTGTTTGCCCCCAGCACTGTGTGAGAACAGAATGCAGTACTTAATTTGTGTGTTAAATTAACTCTGCCTTTCAATTGTTGTAGAAAGCAAAATCTCTTTCCAAATGTTCCTCATTGTGTCTGTTATATCTTTACCTTCTCGGCCTCTTTTAACTGTTTCCAGCTTTCAGGTTCACAAGTCTGCGCATTCATCATGCAGCACCAGCTTAATTATGTCATTTGAATCCCTGTGAACCTTATCCAGCCCCTTAATTTGCAAAGCTGCTTAGTTGTGATTCATTAAACCTAGCAAGTGTCCAGTGCTCTTCTGGCTCTTTTGGTAGTGGTTTAACTAAATCAGGTTGAAATGTAATTGTAAGTTGGGCTCTTTTTTCCCTTCCACATATAGACAAAGTGAAGGGTTTATTTCTAATTGAAATAAAGCATTATTAGTGTGTTGCTAAGAAGAGCCTACCTGTTGCAATGTAAATAACCTTGAGGTAACTGTGATCTCTCTCAGGTGGTGAACTTGCTGATGGGCATCTTGTTGACAGTAGAAGTGACTCATCCAAATATGGTGCCAACTGTTGATATCCAGTATGAAGTCATTGGAAATTACTACGCTTCCGAGAGAATGGCTGGTAGGTCTACAACTCTGCTGCCTGATCAGACAATAAAGCGTGTAGTGTTGTGAATTTGCCTTATGCTAGTGTGTGATATATGTGTGCAGCTTTTAAATGTGGTTGTCTTGCTTTCTGAACTTCTCTTTAATTATTCTGGGATTGAATTTTCTGCAAGAATAAAAAAAGAAACTTTATGGAATACTATTTTTACTTCGAATTAGATTTAAGGAAAGAACTTAAAGCTATTGTGTATGAGTTTACTAAGAGTAAAACCGTGTCATCTTTCTAAGAAAAGCAAAAGAATTCCGATGCCCAGTACTTGAGGGAAGACAAAATATTTCTCTAATAAGTTTGACCTGCAGAAGAAACGAAAGAGAAAGCATCATGAGCAGAATTAAGCCAGCTTTTCATTCTTATTATAGATTGAGTGTATGATGTGTACAGGCATAACTGGTGTCAAACTTCTCTGTAACAACCAAGCTTTTTAACTGTAGTATCTGTAAACCTGTGCACGTGCTGTGTTTTTCTTGTTTTCAAATGTGTAGAAATATGTTTAGTGTGGCACTTCTAATGTCTTATCTCAGTCTGTTGTATTATATGAAAATTTAAGGAGGGTAGGATCCAGTGGAGCAAAGATCAACAGTGCAACACAAATCTGGGTTCTTCCAGTCATTGTGTTATTTGTTCATGGCCTGAGATGAGGATCTGTCAGTTCTGACCTGTGACTGTACCGCATATTTATTAGCAATGAAATTAGGGTGGGAATGAGGACCAAATGCTTCATAAAGCCAAGAGATTGAGTAAAGTTACAGCAGATGTCCGTAAAACTTGGTGCACTCTGTAATGATTGTTGTTGTACTTGGTAGCCTTAAGCTTATCTGAGTGAAAGATGCTCCTGAAGCTGCAAGTGCTTTCTTCACTCTTTAGTGTAAACTATCTGTCATGTGCTTTTGACTTAGATTCTTGTTTCCCTTGTTTTGTGTGCATGAAGGAATATTGCAGGTTTTGTTGTGCATGTGGATATTGTGAGTAATAAATCCAGAAGAAAACCACACTTGTTGGTGATTGCTGACTTAGGTCCAGTTGGTGTAGTGCATTTCAGACATGGGGGGACTTGTTCTTTGTGTCATCTGTGTTTGTAGGTGATGTTATCTTGTACTGGATTGAGTACGTACATGCTTCTACAGTTAATCTTTTCAAATCAACTGCAGACTAGCAAGGCTTCTCGGATCATCTTTTTCAAGCATGGGATGCACAAAAGTTTGGCTTCAATCTTGCTAAAAACATTAATTTACCACATCAAGACTTTCTAGCTGGTTTCTTTCTCTGTGTTTAAAATTGAACTGTGCTGTAGGAGAACAAGTATAATCTAACTTGTGGAAAGCAGCTGTGCTTCTGTCATCAGTAACTGTGATGCACAAGCTGAATCTTGATCATGCAGTTTCCATGAGTGTCCTGGATTTTGCTACAAATTGGCTTCCATTTAACTGCCTTTTCTTGTAAATAATGAGATACCTTCCACACAGTGATTTCCTGTTTTCCTTAGTGTTACTGAAGGAGCAGTGCTGCTCCCACTGCCAATGACCAAATTACGTAACCAAACCATTTTCAAGTGTAAAGGTTGATCTGTGCTAGCTTCACTTAAGATTCCTTCCAGTTGTAAAGCTAATCACTCACATACTTTTAGCACTGACATGTACTGCAAATCAGCATCATTATGGTGCATTACTGTCAAACTATGTCAGGCTTCTAATTGGTGTGACTGAGCTTTAGTGAGGCCTTTGATTAAGGCAAAGGGATTTTTCCAAATACTTGCTGGTTTTCTTGAAGCAGATCTTTTTCTGTTAGGAGACGTCTGAATTACTCGATTCTGCTGCTGCTAGCTTGCACAGATGAAACAGTTGAGAACAGATCACAGTTATGGATAGAGCTTGGGTACCTGTCAGCTGCAGTGTGACAGCTGCAGGAAATGACTGATGCTTCTTGTTTTTCTTTTAATGCAGAAAATGCCTGTGTTCTGTTTGCTATCTCCCTCCTCATGTTCACAATCAGTGCAATGATGGTGTACGGAGCAATTGCGGTAAGTGTATTTATTATAGGCCACGGTTTTAAACTTGCTACTTGCCTTTTTAACCAAATACCTTACTTGCTGCTGCTTTCTTCTTAGCATCGTGTGGGCTGGCTGATTCCATTTTTCTGTTACCAACTCTTTGACTTCGTGCTCAGCTGTCTGGTTGCCATCAGCTCTCTCACCTACTTGCCCAGAATCAAGGATTACCTGGATCAGTTGGTAAGTGTTCAGCACAAGTTGATATTTCACATTTGAAATTAAAGTTTGATTTAACTGGTTCAGTGACTGAGCAACTGTTCCCTTTCTGTGCATAAGAAAGAGGAAGTTAGCCTGCAGCTGCCATAGGTGGTTATGAGAATGAAAGCTCATCAGGGGTGTAAGGGTCACAGGTGTCACTGCTCCTTGAAAGGAAAGCCAGGGAGAGTAAAGAAAGAATTGTTGGTCTAAACTGTTAGCTACATTCGGACTTGAATCGAGGTGGTTTTAAGCAATGTGGTTCTGTGGCAAATTTACTACTGCAAATTAGAATGTGCTGACCTTTATTTGGTGGGGAGGGGAAGAAAAGTATGGGTAAGGATTGATATGATGTAGGGCCCTACAGCACTATGGGATAGAATCTGAGATTCTGAGGTTCCCTTTTTCCATTCTATGTGGCCCTTCTCATTTGCAGCAATATTTTCTAAGGAAACTGCAATGGAGTTCTCATTAACACTGCCTGTGGTTTAACTGCAAGAATACTTAATGGGTAAAATACACTGTCAGTTAACAGAGATCACAAGCTCTTTCTGGCTGCTCTTGAGATTTGTTTAAGTAGATGTGTGGGGTTTTTTTAAAAGCCTCTTTAAAACAGACAGAAATTTGGATT
>NW_008657127.1:0-5557 GCF_000695815.1 Acanthisitta chloris | reverse complement strand
GGGAAAGAGAAGAGTCAGAAGTTTTCAAGTGCTCTGTTTTGACTCTTCTGAAGTTTGTGGGCAACTTTTTACCTTTCCGCTCTGAACACATGTAATGTTCCATATTGGGCTGACAGGAGGTAATTAATAGTAAATCATTAAAGTGTTGTAGAGGACTGCAAGTATGAGTGCTGTGTGGGAGCTGTGAAAAAGGAAATCTTGTGGATATCAGTATTAGCATGAGACTGACGAAGCAGCTGAGGACATGGATGGTATTGTAGTGACCTGTTCTTGCAGGACAGAGGCAGAATAAACGCTGTGCTGGGTGGGAGGGTAAAGAAGAAACTAGTGAGAAATGGAACCTTTTGTTTCTGGAGGAGTAGTTTATGCAAGAGCTTGTTTCATTTGGTTTGAAGTTTGGACATTTTGTTATCTTATTTGAGTGTGCAGTGTTTGTGTTTATCTCCTCCCTTTCTCTCCCTTCCCCCCCTTTTTTTTTTAACCAGCCGGATTTCCCTTACAAAGATGATCTGCTTTCCTTGGACTCCAGCTGTCTCTTGTTTATTGTTCTGGTGTTCTTCGCTTTATTTATCATTTTAAAGGTAAGTTAAAACTTCAGCATAAGTCTGTTTGAAGAGTTACTATATTAAGATGCTGTCAGTCTGAGGTAGTTCAGAACTCAGCTGGCTGCTTAGTGCTGTGGTGGGAACTCTCAGCAGAATTGTTGGGATATTCTGTTACAGTATGACTTAGACTTAAGTTTTTTTGTACTGGTGTCTTCAGCTAAGTTGTGTGCGTGCAGTGTTTATGCAGCTCTGCCCTTCCTCAGTAGGAAGTAACAATGCAGAAAGACTTCAAATACCATCTTTTTACCTATGTGCAGATAATTTTCATATTTGTAATTAAGCCTGTAGTGAAACAATATTGAGTTACTGCAGTATTGAGCTTCTAAACAAAACCTCTAAAATCTCTCACTGTGCCTAACAAACCAGGATGAATGTTTTGGAAGGAAGATGCTGGAATGAGGAAATACATAGGTTAATTGAAAGCTGCATCTTCCTTCCTACTGAAGGGTGATATTACCAGTTATGTTCTTTTTGAAACTCTAAATACAGAGGCTTTAATTTGAATTACAAAAAGTCTTCTGCAGACGAAGCATATCAGAGAAATGAATTGATAATACACAGGCCATGATAATATTCCTTTATTGCATTCAGATTGCAGCTAAGAAAAAATGAAGTAATGAAAAATACTCTTACTAATTTTCTATAGTTTCTCCACAAGAGGAATGTCCGACTGGGGGGAGTGGAAGCCTAATACAGTAGATAAATTTTGTATTGGGAAATTCAGTACCTTTTGTATAACCAAGTGCTAACTTGCCAATGAAAAATACGGAGAAATTAATGTTACACAAATGAATAACAAAAAACCCTAATCTTCATCAGATCATGGTACTGTGTCTTTCCACGAAATTAATGTTACACAAATGAATAACAGAAAACCCTAATCTTCATCAGATCACGGTACTGTGTCTTTCCATAGCAGTCAGTGTTGACTCAAAATCCAGACTGCTTTGCTCTGCCATCTCCTTGCTGTCCCAGTCATGTGTTTGTGCCCTCTCCTTCACACTGGTGGTTGGACAAATTGTGCTAACTCAGGGATGAGCAGGATTGTACTTGTTGGCCTCTCCTCCTCCTCTTCCTCCTGGCAGGTTTGGACTGAGACCCACATAAGCATAAACCAGTGGGGGATTAATTTGATTAGCACTGCTGAGGCAGTTAGAGAGATTAGTTGAATGGATCTGTGAATTCTTTTGCTAAAACCTGTGTGGTTCATCCTCTCTGAGTCACTCTGACAGCAAAGCCAAATGGGGAGCAACATAAGTACGTGGCCAGTTCTGTGAAATAGCAACCATTCCTTAGAGGTGTATCACCTAAGTTGATTTATGCTCCTTTTGTCATAGGAATTTAATCCAACGTCTAATTTCTGAATCAGCCAATGTATATGAGGTCTTTAAAAAGAGAAATCTCTTCTTTCAGGCATATCTAATTAACTGTGTATGGAACTGCTATAAATACATCAGCAACAGGAATTTGCCAGAGATTGCTGTGTACCCTGCTTTTGAAGCTCCTCCACAGGTAAAATTTCTCTTTGAGATAAAAGGAAGCAGCATCATTTAACTTTGAAGTAGAAAATCACTGTATCCATGTATGTTTCCAAGCCTTGTCCAGCTTTCTAAAGAAAGGCTGGAAAGCTTAAAAATGTTGAAGTAGCTGATTTTATGGTGCGTTATTTCTTAGTTACGTTCTGATGGTGCATAAAATAGGGTTTATAGAGAAAAGTCTTTGAATGTTTTTCTTGTAGTAGAGTGAAGCTTCAGTTGCACCAGTGCAAAGCTTCCTTGCGGGTTAGCAAAGCCAGGAGGCAGCAGGGTGGAATGAATGACCCTGCTAGGCCCAGCAGAACAGTCAGCTGCTCTCACGACTTCTTTCACTTCCTCATTTGCTTACTAGGAACAACAGTGGGTTCTTAAAAACATTTGCCTGCAACAGAGGATTAAGTTTCTGAAGGGATGTGTATATTTTTGTTCTGTTTTTTTTTTCTCTTTTGAAATTTTCTGCATTAATCTGTTCAAAATGTCTTCTCCCTAGTATGTTCTGCCAACCTACGAAATGGCAGTGAAGATGCCTGAGAAGGAACCTCCACCTCCCTACATACCTGCCTGAAGCAATTTTTATGTTAATTTTAACATCTGTACCAGCTTCCTGGGGGTTTTGTCTTTTAATCTTGCAAAACTGCTTAAGTAATAGAAATATTCAGGGCTTTAGGAGCAAACCATTCTGTTTAAAATGTTTGATATAAACTTACTAAGCAAAACACATCTGAGAGTGATTTTGTTTGCTTTAATTTTTATTTTCCTTAATGCTCTTAAACATTTTATTGCCTTAGGGCCTTACACTGCAAGAACTTATGCCTGTGACTAACTTGTGGCTTTTAATAATACCAACTAAGCCACTCTGTGATTGAAGTTAGCTACAATTATAAGTGTCTGCAGGATCATGCCCTTAATTTATATTAATTTTTTTGTAAAGTAGTTCATAAAGACAATCTGATCGTGCAGCAAAATGACAGTTTGCCTTTATCCATTTTTTGGAAGGGGAGGGGTTTGAATGTGGTATATATGTGACTTTTTTTTACTTTGCACTTTTCTCATATGTTATCTTACCTTTTATTGTGTTTTTTTGTTTATCCTATGTCTCAAAACATAGTAATTTTGAGGAAGAATGAGGGTGGCACAGGAGTTCCATTACAATGTGCTGTGAATGCCAGAAAAATAAACAGAAATGTGGAAGATGGTTGCATGCTTCTAATCTTCTATGTATTTTCCTCTTTGTGATAAATGATACTTAAATAAATCTTTTACAAAATGTTTGCCAGTAGCCTTGGCTGATGTGTTTGTCGGTGGTGCCTCAGTGTCCTGCTGGTAGTCCCACATGCTTAGTTCAGCTTGGTGAACACTATAGGTGTAGTGTTTGATCCATGTTCTCCAGCAGTTCTGCTGTGAGTGGAGAACATGATAATACATAAACCTCTATTAAAGCCTCTGCAGTTCAAGTACTTGGTTGTCTTCTACTTGTCTGATTGGTACTTACACATGAGTTGGGAAGAGGGAAGTGTACTGGAGGCTTCTTAGCCCTCGGGGAAATCTGATGTCTCATGAGCTCAGGCGTGAAGAGCAGGACAGACACCCAGTAGGACTACAACATTATTTACATTGGAGAATGTCCAAAGTTGTTGGACATGTGCCATAACTTCAGAGATGTTCTTCTAAAACAAAAAACCCAACCCAAACAAAAAAAACAGCTACAAACAACTTAATACCCTTCCTCTTTTGTGTTAAGAGGTATAAGGAGGTAAAAGATAATTTAGTTGTTTCATGTCTGAAGAAAAAAATGGCTTTCTACTTTGAAAGATAAAAGGGATCTGGGATTAAATTCTGCAGAAAAGGATTCAAATTGCTACAGTATATGGGTTGTTGGTTATTCTAGTCTGTTGAGTATGTATCTTTTCTGCCCCTAACATGTTTAAAAATGCTGGGTTGTTGCCATGCCATTGGCAATAGTTTCCTTATTTTCCCTTTACATCAGGTTCACCTGTTAGAGCACCTTGAGCTGCAGTGGTGTAAGAGCATCCTGTGCGACTCTTCTGATTGTGCCCTGTCCTCCCAAGTACCCCGAGGGCGTTGGTGGCAGCTGTGCTTGGCCTCCACATTCTGAGGAACTGCATTCAATCTGCACTCCCAAAGAGACTCCTGAAACAGAGAATCTTTAGATGCTGGCAAAGACTGTTTAAATATGACTTCAGAAAGGGTGGGGGGGAGAAGCTGAAGGGCCACAATGAAACCAAAGTCGTCTAAGAAACACAGCTGCAACTGTTTGGCATTTGTGTGCTACTCAAATACTGATCCCAAAGTACACTCTGCCCTGGATCCATCTGCACTGAGGGACTCTGTGTGTGTGTCTGACCACGAGTGAGCACCAGAGGAACTTGGATGTGGGCAGAGAGCTCTGGCCAGGGGGTGGGTGTTGAGACTTCCCAGGTGGGTGGCTGGTCATGTGGGTGAGCAGTATTTGGCAGCAGCAGGCACTGCCTGAAATGAGTAGAGTATGTGCCTGTGCTGTTGCTCAAAAAGCTGCAGCCCCCTCTGGGAGAGGAAATCCATGGCACCCCCTTGCATCCCTGTCTGTGGCTTTTCTCTGCGTGAAGGGTGGTGGTCCCTCATCCCTGATGCCACCTGCAGCCTTTGTGAATGCGACGGTGGCCTCTCCTACTGTGTGGTCGCGATAGAACTCGCTGAAGTGCGTCAGTGCCTGCCTGAGACTACACAGCTGGTGGGTTGGTGGTTCCTCTTCTAAATCAGGGCTTCCTGTTCCTCTTGCGGCAGCGATGGGAGAGGAGTACAACACGCAGAACAACACAGTGCAGATTTGGCCAAGGTGTCTTCTAAAACACTGTGTTGGAGATAGATCATAGTGGATTTGTGGTGTAAGCTGTGCTTTCCAGTAAAGCTCACTGCAGCTTCCTACAGGAACTGGCAGGATTGCCAGGGATCAGACAAAATGCCCATGGTTGGGTTTGGCAACCAGAGAGGCAGTTCCTCGTGCCTCAGTGATCACGCCGTGAGCTGTTCCTCCCATTCTTTGCAAACGCTGCCCTGGAGACTGAAGTGCAAAGTTAGCCTGGATCAAACACTTTCAGTGGAGAAAGAACGGCTGGGCTCGTGTCTCAGCTCCCCTTGCTCCCAGGTTTGAACCCTGCCCTTCCCATGCTCCAGGCTCCCAATGTTGAGCTCTAAGCATAGAAAGAATCACAGAATATCCTGAGCTAGCAGGGACCCACAAGGACTGTCGAGTCCAACTCCTGACCCTGCACAGACACCCCAAAAATCCCACCAGGTGCCCGAGAGCACTGCCCAAACACGCAAGTCTCTCCAATGTTTTCTAACCACAAATATTAAGCATCAGGTGCGTTCCCTCCCCGCGGCTGAGCGCCAGCCGGGGCGGGGGAGCGGGGCCGC
>NW_008657126.1:0-5083 GCF_000695815.1 Acanthisitta chloris | reverse complement strand
GGAGCAGGACAAGACCCGTCGGGGCAGGGGAACCCCCCGACCCCCCTTAGATCCGAACAGTGTTGATGCGCAGCGGTTGGACGTTCTTCCCGTTGGCGTGACTCTGCCCGGGACTGAAATAGGAGCACAGCTTCCCGGGAAACCTCTCCCGGAAGGTGTAGAGCCAGGACATGTCGTCAGCGTTGTAGAAGATGAGGAGCCCCTTGTCATAGTCCAGGAAGACTCCCACCTTCTCCAGCTTGCCCTTGACGTTGAGCCGCGTCCAGGGCTCGGTGCAGGCGCTGTACTGGTTGCCGTCGTGCATGACGATGCAGTAGAAGCCGCGGCTGGGCTGGATCTGAATGCTGCCCTTGCGCGTCACGGCCTCGTGCGCCAGCCCGATCACCCACTGCGTCTTTTCCGACACCACCACCTCCCAGTAGTGCACCCCCGCGCCGAAGGCCTCCGCGCCCAGCACCGACACCTCCACGTCGAAGCGCCGCGGCGAGTCCTGCAGCGGCTGCGGGTGCAGGTTGCCGTAGGCCACGATGGTGCAGTCGTCTGAGAGGATGAGGCGGTGGTGAGCCGTGCCGGGGTCCAGCGTCAGCGCGGCTGGCACTGCCACAGGGACGGGGGACACAGGTTAGTGCAGCCCTGAGCAGCGTGGGATGCTCTGCCCTCACGGCCTGCAAACTGCTGTGGGCAGGAGGTGTGTCCCTGTGCCCATCCCTCACTGGTGTGTCCCCAACCCTCATCCCCCACCAGTGTGACCCTTCCCCAACCCTCACTGGGGTGTCCCAACCCTCACCGGTGTGTCCCTGTCTCCATCCCTCACCATTGTCCCCCCAACCCTCACCAGCGTTCACCATTGTGTCCCCAAGCCTCATCCCTCACCAGCATGACCCTGTCTCCACCCCTCACCAGTGTCCCCATTCCCATCCCCATCCCTCAGCACTAAGTCCCTGCCCCATCCCTCACTGGTGTGTCCTCATCCTCATTCCTCACCAGTGTGTCCCTGTCTCCATCCCTCACCAGCGTGTCCCCATCTCTCACTGGTGTGTCCTCAACCCTCATCCCTCACCAATATGTCCTGTCCCCATCTTTCACTGGTGTGTCCTCATCCTCATTCCTCACCAGTGTGTCCCTGTCTCCATCCCTCACCAGCGTGTCCCCATCTCTCACTGGTGTGTCCTCATCCTCATTCCTCACCAGTGTGTCCCCGTCTCCATCCCTCACCAGTGTGTCCCCATCTCTCACCAGTGTGTCCTCAACCCTCATCCCTCACCAATATGTCCTGTCCCCACCCCTCACTGGTGTGTTCTCATCCTTATTCCTCACCAGCGTGTCTCTCGCTGTTCTCATCCCTCACTGGTGACATCCCCATCCTCGATCCTTGCCAGTGATGACCCTGTCTCTCACAAGTGTGTCCCCATCCCTCACTGCTATGTCCCTTGTCCCTCAGCAGTGAAGTCCCCATCCCTTGGTGGTGATGCCCCTGTCCCTTGCCAATGACTTCCCTCTCCCTCACGGGTGATGTTCCCATTGCCATTCCCATCCCTCATCAGTGTGTCCGTGTCCCTTCCCTCACCAATGTCCCAATCCCTCACCAATGTGTCCCCATTCCTCAACGATAGTGTCCCTGTCCCCATCCCTCACTGGTGATGCCTCCATCCTCATCACTCACTGGTACGTCCCTACCCCTTGTTGGTGATGTCCCCATCCCTTACCGGTGTGTCCTCATCCCTCACCAGTGATGTCCCTGTCCTTGTCCCTTGCCAGGGTGTTCTCCCCTCGACCAGTGTATCCCAGTCCCCGTATCTTGCAGATGTCTCTACCTCCATCCCTCACTGATGTGTCCCTGTCCCTCACTTGTGACATCCCCCATCCTTCACTGGTGTGCCCCTCACTGCTCACCCACTCCCCCGCCGTGCCCTCACCGGGATGGATGTCCTGGAAGAGGGACTTCCAGATGGTGTACTGCAGTGGGCCCATGTACTTGGAGGTGGGGAAGTCCTCGTACGTCAGGTTGGTCTCGTGGATCTTCCCCTTGAGCCTGTGGAGCACAGACGATGGCGAGGGGGAGGTGACACCAGGGACCCCGCGTCACCCCACCACCACCCACCTCTCGGACAGGGAGGCCACTCCGGCCAGGAAGACGTGTTTATCGGCCTCAGCCAGGCGTTCCTGCAGGATCTGGGTGCCCTCCTGGACCTTGCGGAGCTGCTGGCTGTAGCGCTGGATCTTGTGCTCGATGTCACTGAGCGTCCGCGCCGTGTCGGCCTCCAGCTCCTCCAGCATCGCCTTCTGCCGCTCGCGCAGCAGCCGGTGCAGCCGCTCGAACGCCTCCCCGATCGTCACCCGCAGGCTCTTGGCTGAGGACTGGGGGTGCAGGGGGAGTTAGGAACATCCAAACCTCTCCTGAGAGCTCCAGGAACTCAGTAATGGCCAAATAAACCCTGACAGATGCATTAGCTCAAAGAGTTCTGGAGGGTCTGAGGACTGATTTGACACTGCAGCCCCAAAAGAGCCCCCAAAGACACCCTAAAAGAAACTCCCAGAAAAACCTAGAACCTTAAGAAAAACCCTTAAAGAACCCTAAAAGAAACGCCAAAAAAACCTAGAATCCGAAAACCCTAAAATAAACTCCCCAAAAAAACCTAGAACCCTAAAACACCTTAAAGAACCCCAAAAGACACCTAAAAGAAACACCTAGAACCTTAAAAAAACCCTTAAAGAACCCTAAAACAGAAACTCCCAGAAAAACCTAGAACCTTAAGAAAAACCCTTAAAGAACCCTAAAAGAAACGCCAAAAAAACCTAGAATCCGAAAACCCTAAAATAAACTCCCCAAAAAAACCTAGAACCCTAAAACACCTTAAAGAACCCCAAAAGACACCTAAAAGAAACACCTAGAACCTTAAAAAAACCCTTAAAGAACCCTAAAACAAACTCAAAAACTAGAAAGAAACACCTAGAACCTTAAAAAAACCCTTAAAGAACCCTAAAACAAACTCCCAGAAAAAACTAGAACCCTAAAAAAACCACCTTAAAGAACCCTAAAAGACACCCTAAAAGAAACTCCCAGACAAATCTAAAAGAACCCTTAAAAAAACAATCTTCAAGAACCCCGAGACAATCTAAAAGACAACCTAAAGGACAACCCAAAAGAACCTCCCAGCAAAACCTAGAACACTAAAAAAACAACCTTAAAGAACCCTGAGACAACCTAAAGACTACCCAAAAGACAACCCAAAAGACAACCCAAGACAACCCAAAAGACAACCCAAAAGGAACTCCCAGAAAAACCTTGAAGAACCCTAGGAAAACCCCTTAAAGACCTCTAAAACTCCTTGAAGAACCTCTAAGAGGGTCCTAAAATAACTCTAAAACCTTCTCATAAACTCTAAAAAAAAAACCTAGAAACACCCTAGAAAACAACTAAAAAAAAAAAACGGAACTAGAAGAAAGTAACTCCTAAAACCTAAACAAATTCAACCCTGTCACTGGTGGGGACACAGAGCAAACTGAACCTCGCTGGAAGCTGAACCCCTGAGTGAGGAGATAATTAATTAAGTCAATTAAAAAGATAAATCCAAGCAGCACTGAAGGGAATTACAGAGGGATGAGCACCCCCATGGAGGGGGTTGGAGTACCGGAGAGAGGGAAAAATGGGGCAGATCCATGAAATTGTAGGCTTTGGAGGTTCCAAAACCACACTGGTGAGGGTCAGGGTTGGGGGGTTGCCCCCAATCCTGACTCAGGGGCGCCAAGAGGGGTTGGGGCGGGCAGGGGGTCCCCAGCGTGCCAGCACATACCTTGGTCTCAGCCAGCTGCCGCCGGAGGAGGTGCAGGGCCTCGGTGTGGCCACGCTCGCTCTCCTGCAGCCCCTGCAACTGCTCCCTCAGCTCCCGCTGCAGGACATGGGGGGGAAGCCATCAAACAGGGATTTAGGGAAAACAGGGAACCCCCAGGCAGCTTTTCCACCTCAACCCACCGTGGGGATACAACCTGTGGGATGGGTGAGGCACGGATGGTCCCTGCAGCACCGGGGTCCTCCCAGGGGACAGGTAACAGCTTGGGGGGTCCTACGTGGGGGACAGCTCGGCACATCCATGGGGGCACAGGGGGCTGGTTTGGGGGTCCCCAGGGACTCACAGTGGGGATGGAGAAGGGAAATCTCAGGGAAACAGCAGCAGGAGTGTGGAGGGAGGGATGGGTGGATAGATGGATAGATGAAAGAGGGAAATTCAGATTAGATATTAGGCAGATGTTTTCCCTGCGAGGGTGGTGAGACACTGGCACAGCTTGCCCAGGGAGGCTTTGGCTGCCCCAACCCTGGCAGTGTTCCCAGCCAGGTTGGCTAAAGCCTTGAGCAACCTGCTCTGGTGGGAGGTGTCCCTGCCCAGGGCAGGGGGTTGGGGCTGGGTGATCTCTAAGCTCCATTCCAACCCCCTCACATGGTATGAAACTATGGAGGGGTGGGAGGAAGGCACAGGGCTGACCCTGATGGGGACAGGAGGGGTGAGAGACAGATGGACAGAAGACAGGCACAGGGCTGACCCCGATGGGGACTGGAGGGGTGCAGGGACAGACAGACAGACAGGAGTAAGTCACAGGACTGTCCCCAGTGGGGACAGAGGAGGGGTGCAGGGACAGACGGACAGGACAAAGCCACGGACTGACCCACAGAGGCTGGGGAAGCGCAGGGACAGAGGGACAGACACTAACACCAAGGTGAGAGGGACCAGCCGGACGCAAGAGCCACTTGGGGCAGGGAATCCCGCACGGATCACACTCCATGACCCACCTGCAGCTCCTCAAAAGCATCATCCACGTTGGTGACCTGGTGCTGCTCGTGCACCGCCGGTTCGTCGCAGAAGAAGCAAACGACAGCACGGTCAGTGAGGCAGAAGAGTTTCACCTTCTCGTGGTCCTTGCAGGGGAAGGGGCTGCGCTGGGCCCCCAGGATGGCATCCAGGGGGAAGGCGCTGTAGCGCTCCACGATGTTGGCCAGCTTGAGGCTGGGGGCCAGGGTGGGCTCGGGGAAGGTGCGGCGGCACTCGGGGCAGTCACGGGTGCCCTGTGGCTCCTGGCGCACCCAGTG
>NW_008657125.1:0-6168 GCF_000695815.1 Acanthisitta chloris | reverse complement strand
AGCGGATGCTCACTAGTCCTGTCTCAGCCACACGTCCTTATCCCGGGAGGGATGGCAGCGGTGGGGAGGCACCTCCGTTCTGCCCCAGGGCATCCTGACGTGCCCACCCGGTATATCCCTCCCAAGCTCAGAAGGGAGCAGAGTTGCCTGGAAATTATTGGAGCACAAAATAAGGGCTGTATGCAGATGGGAGGACACAACTCTGGTAGAGGTTCAGTTGGGCTGGGATTCCACAAATGGAGAACACCTCATCCAATGAGGAAAATCCGCAGGAGAAAAAAAACAGTGCCACCACCCCACCCCCCAAAAAGCCTCAAAACAAACAAAACCCACAAAAATCACCATCACCAAAACACAACCGAAAAACCCCACAGTGTCTCAAATCTGTTCTGCACCTGTGCAAGCAATTCTCTGCTAGTCTTTAAGGAAATGGGCCCATGCTGTGCTCGCCCTCCTGATATGCACAGAGAATTCAGCAGGCTCAGAAATCAGAGTATGATGGTAATAAGAAACATTCAGCCCAGCAAATCATGTTAGTGCGTTCAGTCCAGCTGAGTAGCGAGGCCTCACAGGGCTGGGCATGCAGGCACCTTCCAGAGCCTGTGAAGGGACTGCAGGTAATGCCAGACAAGGAAGGTAGCACAAATGATGGGGAGAAACACTCACACCTACTGCCCCATCCACGGCACAGGGATGACCTGGCAGCTGATCCAGCTCTACTTCTGACCCCTATCACCTCTGTGCATCATTCCCCTCCACTTTCTCCTGCCTCACCAGGCAGTGACAGAAACACACCCAGTGGGAGCACAACACTGCTACATTACGCCCCAAACAGGTGCCAAAGCCTAAGAAATAAAAGCTGTATCAAGAGACAGAAATACAGAAGAGGCACCCAGAGAACCCAAGCTCTGCTCTGCCCACCACTGCTGCAGCTGCCTCTGAAGCAGCTGCCACTGAAGTACAGTGCTTCAGCCGGTCCTGCTTGGCCTGCAGCTCTGAAAGAAAACCATCCTTCATCTAATATTCCTTGCTACAATGCTCCTCCTTCAGCAGAGAACTGAACTTTGCCTAACACTGACATCTCAGGGGTGCAATTCTGGCCCAGGACCCCCCAAAGCTGTATTCCCAAGTGGATCTCAGTGCTGCCTCAGACCTACTGCTCTGCCTGACATTGCTGGAAGGCAAACTGCCCAGTGCAAATCTTCTACTCAGGTTCCTTCAAGTACCACAGGTTAGGATAAAGCCAGTTATTAATGACTGTCATATCTAATTTGTATGACTGGAAGCTACAGGCAGCTTCTAGTCTTTATGATAGTGCATACAGTGCTCCCCGCAGAGCCATTTCAACTGATCCGTCATCATTTTCTGTCTGCAGGAACACCACAGCCCTGTCAGCAGTGGCTTACCAGCTGATTTCCCAACTCCAGAGCTTCCTCAGGGCTGCAGCCACATGCTGCCATGGGCACTGCTGCTCCACCAACTCCTCCAGCCAAGCAATTTCACAGCACCAGGCAGCACCACTATGCAGTCCACAACTGCCCAAGTGGGCTGTGCACACCAGTTACAGGGCTGAAGTGACAACTCACTTTGCATCCTTAGTGTGGCCACACACCCAGTGTAACCAAACAGTCCTGGCACAATGAGGAATCTCTTTTTACAAAACACAGCTGAAGAACAGCTTCTTGCTACAGCTCCTCAGAATTATGTTACGATGATATTCCTTTGGGTTTTTGTTTAATCCTCATCCATGGTTCTTTTAATAGCTTTTAAAAACCATGGAAATCTGAAGACAAAACCCATAAGCTAAGATAGAATTAAAGTTGCAAATGCACATTCTTAACTTAAGCAAAATGATGCTACAGGTCTTTAAACTGTCTCGAATTATGAGTTTTACAAAGCATGAGGCACAGTGGTGAGTTACATTAGCAATGGCCAAGTATGTCCAGATACGGAGATACACAGTCAAGGCCTAGCGGGCCTAATGTCACCCTGGAGAGCCACAGTGCCTTGACACTCAAAACCAGATCATGGTATTTTAACGTTTGTAATTCCACATTTGTTCCCATCATTTTAAAAAGACTTTTCCCCTCCATCTGCCCATGTCCCTACAGCACAGGATAAAGGCATCCAATCAATCTCAGTGACATGCTTCTAAGCCTTCCTATGTTTGGATTGGTTTTCAATTACAAACCCCAAAAATGATGCAAACCCTATATCTGGAATTCCTTGGGTTTCAAACGCCTGATTTGGGATGATTACAATACCCCTGTAACACATCTTATACCCTCATATTGCTGTTCTGTGCTCTGTGCTTCTGATGTTACTTCATGTTAACATAACATTTAGGATGGGAATTTAGCCTTAATTTAATCCTGACAGATTGCCATGAAAACCCAAGCTTAGCCCACTTCACTGTGGGCTGTTGCATGTGCCTTGCACTGCCTCAACAGCTCTTAAGCTGTTCCCCTTGGTCTTTCAAAGCATCCAAAATAACTGGGAGACCCAAGAAAGGACATTTCGTTCAGGGAAGCAATTCCCCTTGCATCCCATGGGAGGTGGGAGCAAAACTTTCCCAGTTTTGCCGCCTACAGCACTCTCATTCTTCCCTCCAGCAGCAGAGCCAAATGTGTCCCCCAGCGAAGACGGCTGCTGCCTCCCTGCAGCCCCGCGCCAGAGCCGTGCCTGCCAGCTAGAAGTGAAACCAGGCTGGGCTGGGCAGATACAGCCAAGCTGGGAATGCTCAGACAAGCACACAGTGAGAAGCTGGAAGGATAAAGACACCGCAGGCATCCCAGGTCGCTCTGCCAGGCCGCTGGTGGGCGAGCGGAGGAAGTGAGGCTGTTAGCTGTTAGGGATGTTATTCATGTGCTTTGGAAAACAAATGCTCTATAGGTATTTCCACGGCCACACTGTCTGCCAGACTGCTTCCTCCTCAACAAAGAGACGCTCTCCATGGAAACCTGGGCGGGTGGGATCCTCTGGAAGCCTCTCACAGATGCATATTCAGGCATCTCAACACCAGCCAGACAAGTTGGATCCACACCTCCTCTGGCAGACGGCTGAGGAGATGCGAGCAGACAGCCTGCTCTCATATTGGACCCTTCATCGGGGTCCAGCCTCCTGCCCTGGAGCAGTGAGACTGACCCAACCCCAAGCTCATCACACCGATATTGTGGCTCTATGTCCTGTGTGGTACAGAGCCAGGACAGACTGAGACCTCACACACCCGCCCCATCTGGCACAGATGGATGATCTCCTTCCAGCAGCAAGCAGACAGGATGTCCCACTGCACCCTCCAGCCACTCCGCCTTGTGTAGTTCTGCACACCATCTGACCCTGTTGTATTTTGGTGAGAGGTAACTTGGGGGCCAGACCATGCACCCCAAGAACAAACATGAACCTGGAAAGCAGCATGAGAAACCTCTGCCTCCTCTTTCCCAGGGTGAGTGAACTCCAAACCTTTCCATCAGCCTGTGCTCCAGAACCTCAGGCTGGTGCTCAGCTCTCAGGCAGCAGCACCTGCCAGATAGACTCCCCACCTTGCCAGCTTTTCTGCTCCACTGGGCAGCAACCCCAGCTCTCACCCAGTCCCATCCCACCTGGCCTACAATGCTGCAGAAACCCCATAGGAAACCCTGGGGAGCACAGAAGCTGCAGAACAACTAGACTGATGTGCTTGTATCCATGTGTCCCAGCAGCACCTCAAGAGCATCCCTCTGCCAGAAGGTCTCAGCTTGCACCCTCTGATGCTTGTCAGTGCTTAAGGATAATACTACAGAGCAAGGCTAGTGATTAATACGCTATGGATTGTGCCCAGTGGGTCCCTCTGACCCAACCCAGGTTACCAAATCATGCCACAGGCAGATGTTCCCTTGTCCCACAGCACTGTGGGGGTAATTCCCAGGACTTCAGGTCCATCACAGAGCTAGTGCACAGTAATAGATGCTACACTGAAAGGGACATGTAGGGTTTCAGAAAGGTCTGCCCTGCTGCTGCTACTGCTCTGCTTTTCCATGAATGACCTAAATGACAGAACAGAGTATGTTTCAAAACCTGCACATGACACCCAGCACTTTGGAGGCCAGGATAGGAATATGATGTGCCCCTGACAGACTGGGAAAAGGGCTGAGAGATGATGGGAAGGGCTGTAATTCATTGGGAGGTAAAAAAATTGCACAAACAGACCACGGAAGAAAACACAGCAGCATTTGTGACACAAGGGTCATAAGGGCTACAGGGGAGTACAAACTGAACGTGAGCCAGCATATCATTGCCACAAAAAAAGGCAGCTACAGTAGGATGTGTGAAAGGCCAGCTTACACATGAAGTAATTACTCTGTTCTCCTTTCAGCTCATAAGGACACACCAAGGAATTACACAGTTGCCCAGAGAACCAGTTCATTCCCCAAAAGATTTGGACCAACTGAGAGAGGTCATGGGAGACCGCAAGATCACCAAAAAGCCTCAGACAAGAGTCTGGAAGAGTGGGATTAGCCTAGACAAGACAAGTCACAGGACACAGTTTTATAACACGCAAAGGCCATTGCAAAAATGTTCAGAACACTCTGACCTTTTGTGCTAGGTAGGAGACACATTCATATTAAGAAAGGAGAATCAAATGTACACCAGGAAAAGTTAAAGCACCCCGTGACTATCTACAAAGGGTGCTACAGGACAGATGGATGGACTGACTGACCACTTGGCACCCTGTCCAGCCCAGTCTCCTACACTTCTCATTACACTGGCTGGCAGCTCTGTCCCTGCCCTCATTCATTCAGCATTTGTCACCTTCTGGGCATACTACAGCCACCTTGGCCACGAAGCCTTCAGCATTTAGGATATTCTGACAAAACAGAACACTTCGGAGGCTTCCCAGCACCATAGAGCCCATCATACCTGTTCTCCACTTTGCAGAGGTCCCTCCCAAAGCCCAGTGTCTCTCATCTCACTCTCCTCCCAAGGCACAGCTGCAGCCCCTCTGATATTTAAGCACCACAGTCACTCTAATGGGACAGAAGGAAAAAAAGCCACAAACCTCACCCTTGTTTGTTTCATGTGCAAGATACACCTCTGTGACTTGCCTTTCATAGCTCCTACCCACAGCACCACCAAAATTTAAAACAAGCTGAATGTCAGAAGCCTATGAGACACTCTACTGTGCATCCTTTGCCCTGGGGAGAGGATGAGAGACCACGTGAGAAGTGTCAGTTAAGTTCCTCAATGCTGCAAGAACATATGTGGGACAGAAGCTCTTTGACAACTCCCAGACACATGCCAAGATCCTCGAGAGCTCCCATTCAGAGCAGAAGAATGTTACTCAAAATCCCTAGAAACAGACAATTTCAAGAGCCACTTCTGCTGTGGTGCCAATGGCCTCCTGCTGCAATATGGCCTGTCCCCATTTGCTCCATGGCCTTTAATGAGTCCTTCAAGAAGGAGCCAAGCCTGCCTTGGGAAGGACACCAGGGGCAAAGCAGACCTTTCCCTTGCCCACATTTCAGCCTTCACAGACACTTTCTGGTGTTGAATGCCAGCATACTCTTCGATGCCCAGCTCCAGAAGGCACACAACCCAGCAGGTGAGACAGCCTGGCTCAGTTCCAACTCCTGTTTAGCATTGAGAGCTCCAAAAATGCAGGAGGTTTCTCAGTGTCACTGAGTTGCGATTGGTGATGCTGCTGAAGGACAACCAGTGAGCACTGCAGCAGGGACAGTGTCGGGGTCAGCACCCAAGAATGCTGATGCAAGAAGAGGGTGGCCACTACAGAGGACTGTGCTTGAAAGCCTGGACTCTTTTGGAATGGGCTACATGCTCACCTTGAGTTGGTCTAGGTTTTGACTGACCTTCCCCCTCACTGCTTCCCAGGAGCCTGGTGGAAAGCTGAGACAGGACCACGTGGCACTGCTAGCAGCTGCTTTGTGAGCGGGAGACTCTGCCAGGACAGGAAGAGGGCAGTTTTTTTTTAGTGCTGGGTTCTCACATGGCTCAGGGATAGCTGCTGGAAGTAGGCTATTTAGTGCCACGTTCTGGATAGAAATAATCTGGATTATCTCACGTTACAGCTTTCCTGACCACGGCATGAAGCAACGGTGGCAGCTTTTCTCTCCCTCACCTTGCTACTTGCACAGTTTCAAAGTACAAACGCTTGTCTGCAGGGGCAGAGGTAAA
>NW_008657124.1:0-853 GCF_000695815.1 Acanthisitta chloris | reverse complement strand
GCCAGAGCACACAGCTCTGGCCACTCTGTCCCCAAGGATGGATGCTTTTGCTCTCCCACTTTCCCAAGTCACACTAGAAGGAAGATCCTAAACAATCTAAGCACTATAGCAGGGGAAAGCAAAGCAGATGCCAACAGGGGTGTCCATGGGTAGAGGAACAAGCCAGGGACATCGATGGGGTGATGACCCTGGTCCCCTGGGAGGCCCAGCACATTGCTCACATCCTCACAAGCTGCATCACCACGCCTGCAATTCAGGATCTATCCCAGGGGACTGTGCTCTTTCTACTCTATGTCTGGCAGAGCTCTTACTGGCATACCAGTCCATGAGACTGCCAAGGATGCTCAAGGATCATCTTTAGGACTAGACATGAGCTAAACCACCTGCACCGGGGATCCCACTGCCTCCGTTACTCATTTTTTTGGGGGCCAGGGTGGTGAATGAGCCTCTTGGGCTGGATCAGGCCAGGGCTGATGGGTCTCCACATCCCTGACAGATCTTAGTCCTCCCTCACGCAATGAGAACTGGCCCTGGAATTGCCAGGACCACACCACCTAGGCTCGCCCTGGGGCTGGCTCGGAAAGGAGCAGCGCAGAGTCCCCAGGACACCCCAGCATCCCCGCAGGCTGCAGGTTCCCCTGGAAACCGGTGCGCGGCCGCATCCTGCTCCAAGGGCTGCCGGAGGAAATCCTGGAAGGCTCCCTGCAGGCTGCAGGTTCCCCTGGAAACCGGTGCGCGGCCGCATCCTGCTCCAAGGGCTGCCGGAGGAAATCCTGGAAGGCCATCTTACAATGCAGCCCTTCCTGTCCCCGAAGGACCGCCGAGCACGGAAAAGGCACCGCGGGCTGACGGC
>NW_008657123.1:323-5482 GCF_000695815.1 Acanthisitta chloris | reverse complement strand
TTCCAAGTGAGGAATTTCTTAGATATTTTGCCTGATGTCCAACTCTTGATAAGATTGAGACAAGTACTATTCTTGATACTTTATTCATTTTTTCTTAGAAAAACCTCTCTCTTCTAGTATGTTATTGACTTTCAGTACAAGCTGGGGCAGATAACTGTATAATCACACCCCAAGTAAACATAAACCCATATAAAATATTACTGTTGGCCTAGTTCTAAGATTTTTGCCTGAGAAAAGAGGTTAGAGTTTGGCCTAGAGCTTATTCACACCTGTTTGTTGCATATGTACTAACATGCCAAAAAAAAAGGACCTTCATTTCACTTTCTTCAGTTCAGAGAGAACTCTGGTTTTATACATGATTTCTGTCAACAGAAATTGCATCAGAAAAAGAAGAAACAGGAAAGCATAGCTGCCCTCCAGAAAGACAACTACTATCCAACATTTATCTTGCAATAAATGTTTTGCTGCAGGCAGAGTTGAGCTCCATTGCCTGCAGGTAAGGGCAAGAGCACCATCATTCAGAGAGCTTCACCTCCGATGAATTCTGACCCCCCAGTCTTGTTCATCAGCAGAGAAGATCAATATCTCATCTATCACACTTCATCGTCTTCAGAGAGAACAAGGTATGAATAAAAAATTAGACTTTTAACTTTGAATAATTTCATGAGAAATGCTCAGCTATCAGCCTCTGTTTTGAAAAGAAAGTTACAATTATGCTTGACCTGAGCACTGAATCATGATAAGAGAAGCAGTCGTGCAAAATGTAATGTATGCAGGAGGTGAAGCTCTTGGAAACTGAACCCTGCTGTAATGTCATGACTGTACTCAGCACCTTCTTCCATTTGGCTTTTCAGTTATGTATGCACAGGAAGGTTTAGAACTAATCATATTTACTGAGCATGTGTAATGTGCCCTCTTAAAAAAAAGTAATTGTAACGAGATTGCATTTATCTTACCAGTTTTTGTTTAAAGGTGCTTGGCATAGAAATGACTCTGTATTTGCATATTTTATTGAGACAGCTAGTGATCAAACTCATCAGGCACTGCAGCTAAATACTGTGTTTTTGTAGGAAAGAATGCCAATGCATGCAGTGTTGTTGGAGAGAAAATGATCTGGGGAAAGAAAATTAAAAATTTCAGGGTGTAAGTACTGCTTGCAGCAAAGTGTATGCAGCTTTCCACAGCTGAGGGAGCCACAAGATGTCTGGACTATTGTGGGGAGTGGAGAAGAATAGCAATTTCTGAAAGGTGATTTAGCTCTTAACAAATCTTCCTCTGGAAGAGTGGAGAAGAATAGCAATTTCTGAAAGTGATTTAGTTCTTAACAAATCTTCCTCTGGAAACATCTCAGTTTCTAATTAAAGTGCCTAAGAGTAGATCCTTGCAATTTGCTCTGACGGTACTAGGTGCTGAGGCACTCAACGTCTGAGAAGGGAACATGGTGTAACATGAGATTTTATTCTTTGTGTGATGTCACTGGAAGCACACTGAAGCTGAAAGTCTCCTTTATTTGCAACCACACTCTCTTAACTCATCTGAGTGCTGACATGTAGGACAATGTGGACACAGGAAGGAAGTTGAGTTGCTTCATGCTGATCTTACCCCAGAAAATGTCCTTTCTCCTGGACACTCCTTTCCACAGTCCTCTAGACTATACCACCCAGGACCTTCTGCTACACCAGAACCTATGGAGTGGCAGGGCTACCACCTGGAGTAAATGCTTGGAGAAAATATTCAAAGGCATAAGTACCTTAAGAGGCTGAATTGGAGTTTTTACACGTGGCTTTGAACCAGAACTTTAAAAGCATATAGGGCAGGCTACATAGTGTCTGCTTGAGTTTTTAAAATGTGTGAAGTCTAAATAGGTATCGAAATCAGTAGGTCTTAGGTACTGTAGTAATTCTGGAATTCTCAGGTGATGTCAACCTTTACCTGTCTTACAGCCTAAAAATTGAGCAGGGCATTTATAAAGGCAGCTCTAGGAACTTATGGTCTCTGACTACACTTTGGGCTTGCTCTCACTAAGTGGAGAGTGGTTGGCAGGAGTCTCCCTGTGCCCTGTCAATGGCCTCCTTTGTCCAGAAACTACAGAAGAAACTTAGGCTATATAACCATTACTACACTCCAAGCAACCATCAGAGTAGGCTTTGATGAGACATTGACTCTGTCTTGTTGAAAAGGAAATTTAAGTTTCTGAAAACCATTTTGAAAGCACTGCCCGTGGCTCCTGCAGAGCCCCAGAAACTCTCAGATTGACACTTCACTTATTATTTTTCTTTCTACTTACATCAATATTTCTAAAAAGGATCAGGGCACATAAAGGCTGCGGACTCCCTGAGGCCTCTTTGGAATTGACACAGCTCTTATACATTGAATGGAGCATTTTTCTCTGTTAACCCTTGCTTCTGCACAGAAAACCTGATTGTCTGAGACCTGCTATAAACATGAACTAAAATAAAGGAATTTGGTGCTACAATCCAATGCAAATTGCTGCAGAAATGAATCCATTTAAAAGATGAAGTTGAATCATTCAGAGCAAAACCAGCAAGATGTTTTGTCTTTTAGTTTAAAAAAATGCATCATTTTTTGAAGTAGACTCCAGACTTCAGGCAAGAAGCACAGACTGAAGACAACTGCATAGATTTATTATCCTGTATGCAATAGTCTACTCTGGCATTCCAAATGCTGCATAGGCATATATTGCCATAGCCCTCTGATGTCCTCTTTTTCTCCAGTATCTTAAATGGCCTTCTAAATCTCACCTTAAGGCAAGATGTTATCCTTTAGGGCAAAAATTTTAAGTATCCTTTTTCACATATTGCTGATTTACTATGTACACTCATGCAGTATCATTTGAGGTGATTGCTTTGATTAACAAGTTTATGCTGAAGTTTTCTATGCTTTAAAATGCTTAAGTGCCATTTCATTTATTCTTGGGATGTGCAAAACACTAGCTCAATACTGTCAGCAACATGTTCATTCTCCTACATGAAAAGTTGTGTAGATATCTAGGAACAATTAATAGATTTTTAGCCTTATTCAGGTAGATATTAATTCCCTTGAAGAGCAGTCCTCCAAACCAGCTGCAGGAAGTAATATTCAGGTAGATATTAATTCCCTTGAAGAGTAGTCCTCCAAACCATCTGCAGGAAGTAATACTCCCTCCCCACCATTCCCACTGCTCATACAGTTAAAAGGAAATGTTATTTCAAGGTCAAAATTTGAAAAGAGGTTTCTTTCCTTTAGGAAGTGCAGGTGCAGCCTGCAAAACAACAAGTTTTCAAATCCCTTAAAGAAATGGCAGCATGCGAAACATTCAGGAAGGCAAACCAGGCCTCCCATGTCATTAAGGGATGCTGATCAGCCCCACCATTCCCACTGCTCATACAGTTAAAAGGAAATGTTATTTCAAGGTCAAAATTTGAAAAGAGGTTTCTTTCCTTTAGGAAGTGCAGGTGCAGCCTGCAAAACAACAAGTTTTCAAATCCCTTAAAGAAATGGCAGCATGCGAAACATTCAGGAAGGCAAACCAGGCCTCCCATGTCATTAAGGGATGCTGATCAGTGATACACAACATTCAGGAAGGCAAACCAGGCCTCCCCTGTCATTAAGGCATGCTGATCAATGATACACACTAACACTTCCAGTGTCTTCTTGTCATGAAGCATAAGCTCTGAGGGCAATAGCCTAGGAACATTTAGGACAGACCACCAAATCTTTACTAGCATCTACATTTTCACATCTTGCTGATCTCTGTTAGAAAGAAGGTAGCTCTGCCCAGTGGTTTGAAAAAAAGGAAATGGAATTTGGCTTTCTCCCAGCTATCTTTCAGAAAAAAAAAAAAAAAGCACTGCTTTTCAGTTGTGTCACCCTCCCCTTTCTTATAAACAAAGCATCAGCATTTTCTTTCCCATCCCAAAGAAACATTATGCACCAGTACAAGACTTTTATAGCAGGAGAGACTGTAAAATAATCACATTTGTTCTTGTATTCAGTTTCTTCTTGTGTTATTAAGTGCATAGTGTTTTTTCCTTTTCCTTCCTTATTTCCCCTTAACACATGGCTGTGAAGTTGATTGATTATTACAAATATATCATAGAACACACATGAGATAGAGGCATCAAAATGAAGATGATTTTTACATTCTCTCCCATTGCTCATTCATTAATATATGAAACCACCATATGAACTGTTATGACAAGAGTGAGTTCCACTTTTCTTTTATTTCATCTGTCTTTGGTAACTAGGAATAATTCACCCTTGCTGCTAAAGCACTTTGAAACTTGGACTCGGATGATATTGAGAACACAACCGAGAAATACCTGTTCATTCATAAATTTTTACTAGTGATGAGAGAAACGACCAATCTCTCTAATTGTTCAAGCAGGGGGCAGTGTAATGCAGGTTTTCAACAAGCAGTTCTATTAAAAAGAGAAAGAAAAGCTCAGAAAAGAACTAGCAATCTTGGTTCTGGCTGTATTTAATTTCCCCCTCTTGATGCACACTTATCAATGCTCACTTTGCAGTTATCTCAAGCCAAGAAACAATGTGGAGAGAAGGACTCCTGACAACCACGAACTCCAGCAAACTGCAATAGGCATGATACAGTGTCCCATATTTGCACATTTCATTTTTCCTCATTTCACCTTGGCCACGCTGCTTTCAGGAAAAACAAACCCTTAAAAAATCCCCCCTCAGCTAGGACAGAGGACAACAACACAGCTCCAAACCATGTGTCTGCTAACAAACAACAAGACCTTTGTATTAATTACACTGAGACTGAGCACGTTTGCACAAATTCCAAGGGTAAAAAGCCAAACTCATTCCCACACACAACCACCCTCTTCACTCACACCAGCCCATAGAATCATAGAATCATAGAATCATAGAATCATAGAATCATAGAATCATAGAATCATAGAATCATAGAATCATAGAATCATAGAATCATAGAATCATAGAATCATAGAATCATAGAATCATAGAATCATAGAATCATAGAATCATAGAATCAACCTGGTGGGAAGAGACCTCCAAGATCATCAAGTCCAACCCTACTGTGGTCACTAGACCATGGCACTAAGTGCCACATCCAGTCTCAGCTTGAAAACCTCCAGGGATGGTGAATCCACCACCTCCCTGGGCAGCACATTCCAATG
>NW_008657123.1:0-275 GCF_000695815.1 Acanthisitta chloris | reverse complement strand
TCTCCAGGCTGAACACCCCCAGCTCCCTCAGCCTCTCCTCATGGCACTTGTGCTCCAGTCCCTTCACCAGCCTCGTTGCTCTTCTCTGAACCTGCTCCAGCCCCTCAATGTCCCTCCTGAACTGAGGGGCCCAGAACTGAGCACAGGATTTAAGGCACTTGTGCTCGAGTCTCTGCACCCTCTCCAGCAACGAGTCACACCAGACATCTCTAACCCCCGAGAAACTTCCCCGCGCCTAAGGAGGAGCTGGCGCTGGAGCTGGGGCAGTGCCAGAG
>NW_008657122.1:15467-16337 GCF_000695815.1 Acanthisitta chloris | reverse complement strand
CAGAAGTAGTTACTCAACCTGGTTATTTTGTAGCTATTTCTTTTTAATCTGCCTTTTTCTAAACCGAGCGATCGATGGCCCAGCAGCCAAGTGGTCTTTTTCTATGGCTCCTCAAAGTTTCCTGTGCATAACCTAATTTTGTGATTGAGATGCACTTAAATCCAGCCCTTCCGTCGGTAATCCCTGCCACAGACAAGAAACAGAGGCACATCTCTCTTGCTGCCCTCTCTCGTTAGGACTCCTGTGATCAAACTCAGCCTTTCCGCTATATTCCCCCCCTCCCCGCAACTCATGAACATCCTCAGCAAAGGTGCCAGTGTTTATCCGCCAGGTATAGAAAGATGTGCTGGAGTGCAGAGCTCGGAAGTGGAGCCCTGTAAAGTTTGGTGGCTTTTGGAGGTTGGAAGGGGCCGTAGCCCTGATGGGCATGGTTGCTGTCCCCTTGGGAATTGGGATCGCTCGCTCCCCGCAGCTCCTGGAGAGAAGGTTCGAGGACGCGTCGCGAAGCACAGATCGGTCTTGTTAGGAGTTGAAAGCATCTCCTGACAAGCTGATTTTCTAGGAAAATGAACCAAGCCTTCTTTTCTGAAGCGTAATTAAGGTGACGAGGAATTTTAGGGAGGGAGTCTAATTAGATTAATATTTTTTCCGCCTCCGCCACACAAAGCTCCAGTGTGTTTCTGCAAATGGAAAACAGGAATGGCACTATTGCTGGCCTGGACGTTGCTGCAGCAGCATCCTCCAGCCAGAAGAAACTCTCCCTTAGTGGGAAGGGAGAGGTCTGAGAGCTGGCAACTGGTGTCCTGCTCGGCCGGGAGCGGCGCCGCGGGCAGCGAGGGGCTCGGGTCTCTTAGGGGAGTAAGTGATTGC
>NW_008657122.1:13080-15410 GCF_000695815.1 Acanthisitta chloris | reverse complement strand
GACAGCGTGGGGGTGCTCAGGGGAGTGGAGGGTGTCACTGGGGTGGTGGTGCAGGACTCCCGTGCCTTGCTCTGTCCCCTTTATTTTCGTATGCACCAAGTTCACGAAGGGGTTGAAATCAAACTGGGCAGGAGGGAGAGAGGAGGCAGGGAGGGAACGAAGAAAAAACAAGTTAAACCTGACCCAGCTGGCTCAGCTTGAGTCTGAGGAGCTCTCTCAAGGCACGCTGCTAATCTGGCATATGTATGCCTGTGTATAATAAAGTTTTTAGCTGTAGAGCTATAATTAGTGTTCCTCCAGGAGCATTGTGTAGCGGTGGCATGTGATGATGCAGAGGAGGGAGCCGAGATGGGTGCTCAGCCCCGGTGATCATCCGTTCGCTTCCCCAGTCTTGCCTGGTTCTAAGGAGGGAGGGAGAAGCATCACCTAGAAAACAATTTCTCTTTTAACAACAGAGAATGTACATGTTTGTGTTGGGTTTAGTAACGTGAGGGGAGAAGTGTTGTTATGGATGAGGGTTTGACACCCAGAAGCAGCCAGCCATCCCCAGGACTGCTGCTGGGGGAACCTCAGCTCCCTCTTGAGCCTGGGGCTTTACCTGCTGGGCTGCTCTCCAGGCTTCATCCTGCTCCTGTGTGTGCTCCTCTGGGTAGGGAAACAACTCAGTGTGAGGATTTGGAGCTTGCTTGAGGGTGTTTCCCCATGGAGCTGCACAGAGCTACAGAAGGGCAGCTGAAATCCAGATGGTGATGCTGGAGGGGGGGACTTAGCTGACAAAGGTGTTTGCAGTGTGACACTGCCATCCTGGTGAAGGACTGTTGTTCCATCCTTCTGCTCTACCACCAGCTCTACCTCCCGGGCAGGGAGGCAGGGGGATATTGCTGCTGTGTCCCCCTCGGGGTGGGTCACAGTGACACTGGTGGCAGGAGACTGCCTGCCTGCTGCTGCATTGTGAGCATATAGCTGGGGGAAAGATGCTCCAAGACCTGTTGCTCATCAAATCCTGCCCTTTGGAAGTGGAGGCTTGAGGACAGTGTTGTGTGGAAGGATCTGCTGTGGGTTTTTTGTCTCCTCCTTTAGCTGCTTGGTTATGGAGCCCTCTCTCTCCTAAAAGTGGGTGCACTCTGGGCGTGAGAGCAGCAGGGTGACATACTGAAACCACAAAAAAAGGAGAGAAGAGGAAAAACACTACTTTAAAGAGGGCAGAATTTCTTGGAAGTGGTAGTTGGGGTAGGGGAGAAATCCAGCTTGCATTTTCTCTGTTTAGAAACAAAAAAGTACATTTCTGCTGACCCTGTAAGCAGCTTGGCGAATTCAGCTGTGTCCTTTATCTCCTCTCCTCTGTACAGTCCCATGGGTCCCTGTAGGGCTGTGCATGCTGGTTCCCTTTCCATTCCTGTCCTAGCTGTGCAGGGGTAATATATGTGAAAAATAGATCTGTATTTTGGGTCAGTTAAGCCAAGATGCTGCAAGGAGCTTGGTTTTCCTTATATTTCTAGCAGCAGCAGCACTTTCAAGTCCTCAGGCCCATGGCTTTCTCCCTCCTGGCATGTTTGGGGCCAGTGGGATCATCCTGCCAACCCTGTAGGTTATCAGGAGAGGGCTGGGCTGGGCTTTGCTGGGCCAAGCCAGGCTGGCAGGCTGGGGAGGCAGCAGGAAGGCTGCGAGGTGAGGACGGAAGGGGCTGTATGGAGTCTGCAAGGAGTTCATTACGGCAGATGTTGGTGCCATAAAGCCACAGGTTCCTGCTGTTTCCTATTCACTTATATCCTCCCAGCTTGAGCGATGCTAATGCGAGGGAAAACATTTACTGGAGTGAGAGAGGGAGGGAAATAAATCATCAGCCCATTCCCTCTGCCCCCTCCTGCCACCCCACCCATGTGTCTCACCGTGGGAAGGGGGTTTAGCAGGGATGTGAGGGCTGCCTGAGCCGCTCGCTGGCTGCCATCGGCCCCTCTATGGCATTTTAAGACCAACTGGCTCCGGTTTTGGTTTTCCATGATAGGCAAAGCTGCAATTTGCTGTAATCATTGCATTGTGCAAACCACCTCTGCCCATGAGTCAGAGCGCAGTGGCACCGAGTTGACACAGCCCCGGCCCTTGGTACATGGGTCTGCAGGGGCATCTGTGTCTGGTGGCATGGAGACTTACTCCTCCTGGAGCTTCCATCCCTGGGAGTGCTCAGGGCCAGGTTGGTTAGGGTCCTGAGCAACCCGGTCTAGTGGAAGGTGGCCCTGCCTGTGTCACAGGGTCTGGAACTAGATGAGCTTTAAGGTCCAACCCAAACCACTCTATGATTCATGCTGTTCATCCTGGGCTGAAGGGAGCTC
>NW_008657122.1:12649-12929 GCF_000695815.1 Acanthisitta chloris | reverse complement strand
TTCATCCTGGGCTGAAGGGAGCTCTGCCAGAGCTCAGGACCTTAAAGAAATATTGTGTGAGCTGTGTCCCCCTCAAAACAGAGCCTTCACAGTGTCCCAGGTGTGATGAACCAGTAGCTTTGGAGTGATGTGGCTCCTCACACTGGGCTGGAGCACTGGAGAAATTCCTGTATGACCTGCAGTGGGGTTGCACTAGGACTGGGAAATGCAGAGCTTTGGCTTGGGAGAGACAGAAAGGCCCCAGAGCTGCTCTGATGTCTGGTTTAACACCCACCCTCCC
>NW_008657122.1:7446-12570 GCF_000695815.1 Acanthisitta chloris | reverse complement strand
CTGCAGGCTTGGCCGACGCTTGGGTTTTTACTGTCGAGGCAGTTGTGGCGTTTCAGCTCCCTGCACGGAGGCTGATGCTGTGCTCGAGGGTCCCGGCTGGCTCTGGGGGTGAATGGGTTCGGTCCCGTGGGGAGCAGAGCGCAAGAGGAGGAGGCTGTGCAGCCAGCAGGCAGGCAAAGCATCCCGAAGGCTGCACGGAGTATTATTTTTGAAGCCTCCTGGTTTGTCGGGGCCTGACTCACGGCACAGGAATGCGCTGGGCTGGCAGCCCCAGACCTGCTCCTCGCGGAGGGGAAGAGCTGCGTCTCCTCCTCCGGAGCCCGTTCCCCATCCCAAACCGCTGGGCTGGGCTGGTAGCAACCACATGTTTGCTGAGCTTGGATTTTTAGGGGATTTTTTTATATATATCTCTTTGCTATTCGCTTTTTTTCACGTAGAGGCTCCAGAAAAAACCTTTTTTTTTTTTTTTTTTTTTTTGCTGGGGCAGCTCAGCACCTCTGGATCACATCCGCTGGTTGGAGACGAGGGAAGGGAGAGCGAGCCCTGAGATCAAACGCCAGCCAGGCTGGGAAAGGCTGGGCGAAGCCACGCTGGAAAACGAGGAAAGGGAAGGGAAGCAGGAATTATTTAGCACGGGGCTTGCTCCAGCGTGTCCTGCCCTGCTTTAATCTCCTGCGAGTCCCTCCCTGCCGCAGCCCGGCACAGCCCCGCGCGGCTCTCCCCCGCTCCCTGCCGCCTCGGCTGGCTTCTCCCGCCTCTGGGGGACTGTTCCCCACCGCACTGAGCTCCCCCAGACCCGCACAGATGTGTTAGAGCTGGGTTGGGCGAGTAGACCTGGGGCGCTGGTGCATGGTTCTCATCCCACACTGGGGCTCCAGGCGCTGCTCCCTGGTGTAACTTGGAGGGTGTTGGAGCTGTGAGCCTTAAACCAAACTCGTGGTGGTTGGGGGTGTACCTTGGGGTAAGTCTGGTAAAGGGACAGTGATGACAAGTTCGGTTCCCTGTGTTTCTGGATGTAGCCCAACCTTTCTCCACAGAGCCCACCAGGTGGGGAAGGGGAAAAAACATGGAAGCAAAGCCAACCCTGAGTCATCATGGTGCTCAGCAGCAGGCAGGGTGTCTTACAGATCAAGAGGAAAAAAAGTCTGTTTGTCTTTGGTGCGAACTTTCCTTCCCATCCTTCCCTGGGCTTTTCCAGGCCCCTTCCCCTGCCTGCCTGAAGCGTCCATAGAGTCCTCTGTGTCTTCTCACCTCCTGCTTCAGCCTCTCTCCACTGGGGATTGATGGCCAAGCTCTTGCTCATATGTTGTGCTGGGGAATATCACCTTTCCAGCTAATTCCTTGCTGACATGACTCTTTGCTGTGGGGATGAGGATTTACCGAGTCCCAAGCCCTGGAGATGGCTGTGGAGCTACATGGGGTACAAGCATGCAGGTGGCAGGCATGGCAGTGGCACAGGAGTCCCAAAATTTGCCTGTGACCATGATACAAGGCTTCCTCCTGGAGCTGGGTTTGTCCAGGTGAATTTTCAGTATTTACCAGGAGCTGCATTCTGCTGCAGCTGGGGATGGATGAGGCTGACATAGTCCCCCAGGATCTAAAAAGCAAATGTTTTGAGCTATTTTGCCCCTTTGGCTTTGCTTGTTGTTGAAGTTAAAGGCAGTGCTGGTGTATTGTGTGTTGTCTTTTTTTATACCCTGGGATATGAAGGACACAAGTTAAGACACTTATTACTTACATTATTACTTAAGACTAATAATATACCTGGTTATACAAGAAGGAAACTGAGCACAGCTTTTCTCTCCTGGCATCTGGGCTCTGGGCTGTCCCTTTCTCTGGAAGAGTTCCTTCAGGCAATGAAGAAGCCCTGTACAGATGTGGGGGGCTTCTTCTCCACCCCTTTGTCCCACAAGTCTGCCAGCAGCAGTCCATAATACCTGTATATACCTATAGCACAGCTGCTCTCACTTCTTTCCATAATTTAGTTCTGTATCTTATGGGAACAAGAAAGGAGGAGGAAAAGGGCTTGTTTGCACCACAAGTGATCCCTTCCCAGCCAGAATACCCAGGGCTGTGAGCATAGGCTGTGCCCCTAATCGGTACAGCCCCTGCATGGAGCCACAACAAAAGTCAGTTCCAGGCATCTCTCATGCTTCCGGGGGGTCCTGCCAGTGCAGTTTTCATAAAGATCCAATGAATAACCTTTGGTGCCCCATGGCTCCCCTCCTTCACAGGCCTACACCAAGTGTGAAAGCTGAGGGATTGTTTCCCTTTGAAAGGGTGTGGAAAATCTCATTTTGCGACGTTTAATGCATGTTAGATCCATCTGCCTTCCCCTGGAGTGAGGCCACCACAGCAGGACAGACAAGTACAGCCCAGGGCACATGGGTGGGCTGTGGGGCTCTGCAGGACCCTCTTTGACTCGAGGATCCATGCAGGTGGGTAGCATGGGATGCTAGAAGGGTGTGGGGGGTGAAAAAAACCCACAAAGCTTCCAGAGAGGTGAAGAAATACTCTTGGTGTTGAAGTCACTGTGTGGTGGTGCAGGATATTTTTGGATGCTTTGGCTTGTCCTGGGGATGGAATTCAGCACACCTTGATGTATTGAACCAAGTGACTGTCAGGTGCAGGTAAAACATGTGTGAGAGGGTTTGTGTGCAGGATGGGGCGTGGGGAACGCTCCTGTAAGGCACAGTGATGTTCCTCCCCATCAGGCATCCCTCGCTGTTGGAGCTGTATGGAGACAGACGTGGTGGCTGTTAAATGACAGGAGGTGAGGGCACAGCTGAAATGAGAGCAAGGTTTTCTCCACCCAGACTTTGTCCTGCTGTTGCTTTGTGAGTCTTCCCTTTTGTGGAGTGACTCTTGTCCCTGGGAGCTGCCACTGGTGTGGAAGTGACCCCTGATTGCCCCTTTCTCACCATACTCGCTCCTCCAGCAGCAGCATTTCAATGCCTCTACGTGTCCTCCTCCACGACTTGCTGGGCTGCTCACCTTTGGGTGGGCTCCTGGGTGTACCTGCATGTCCTGGGGCAGCGGCAACTGGAGGGACAAGACTCACCCAGGCTTCCCAGCCGGGTGGCTCATGGAGACAGGAGGCTATTAAAAGGGCTGTGCTGTGCTGCATTGTATTGCGTGGGAGTTTTCCTTAGGCAGGAGGCTAGAGGGCCCACAAACTCCTCAGGACAGTTTTACATGGGAGAAGGGACACGCCTGGAATCAGTATTGCTCTCAGAGAGTCCCCTTGATGCTTTCTGAGCTGTGAAGTTTGGGGCACGCATGGGCACGTGCACCTAGCAGTGGCTAAAAGCACCAAGGTGGTAGTCAGCAGAAGACTTTGCTTCACTGACCCTGCAGTTTTCCAATGGACTTGCCTGATGTGCTGGGAAGTAGTAATTCTTCTGTGGAATGATGGTGATTGCTGGTTGGAGGACTGAGAGCAGCTGGGATGGAAGAACAATTCCAAGGTTGACAAGGTGGTGTTCAGTCAAGGGTTGGACTCTATGGTCTTGGAGGTCTTTTCCGACATCAATGATTCTGTAATTTTGTAACAGGGCTTTGGAGAGGTTTATAGAGATGGATGAACAGAATTTCCTTCCACTGGGTTCATGGGCTCTGCCTCCCTGCCATCTTTGGGGTTCTGGTTCCTCCCTCTCAAGGTCTGTGAGCAGGGGCTGCTCTCCCCCTGTGGAGACCTCTCTGTCCTATGCCCTCACCCGGCTGGTTATTGGCTCCATCTGTTTGGGTTGGCTTGCAGAACAGGAGGAGGGTGTTTTCCAGCAGCCAGAAAGTGGTTGCTATTTAAAACAACCGAAAAAAAAAAAAGTGGTCTGCTGGTTGCTTTTCATCCGAGCAACATCCCCACCCTCACCTGGAGGGGCAGCTGGGAAGGCTTTGCAGGGCCCCGCCAGTGAAGCTAGTAATTAGTGCTGGTCGTGAGGGTGGATCCTGCAGTGTGGCCGAGCTGTCTGCTGTGGGCTGGCCTGGGGCCACTGCCCAGGTGTGGGATCCCAGCAGCATCCTTCACCCCTGCTTACTCCAAACAGGCTGGGTGTGCTGCTGGGGTCTAACCTTTGCCTCCCCACTGTGGTGGCTGTTCTTACAGTTGCTGGATGGTGCTATGGTGTTCGTGCACTGGAATACCACTTTTGAAGATTTTTCTTGCCCCCTTTGACAGATGTGAGATGTAAAGACATGAAAGCTCCTACAGTCCAATCACACAGCAATTAAAAGTAATTAGTGGTCTGGGTCACTGTGCTGAAGACATGGGTCATTGAAGGGTTTTCTCTTCCACCTTATCTTGGAGGAGCTTAAATGTCCTGTCTCTTCTGCTGTCTGGGACCTGACTGGGAGACATCTTCACAGAGCATGTCAAGTATCGCTGGAAATTTGAATTAGACTGTTTCCAGTGCTCCCAGCTCCTCGCTGGGGCTGTGTCATCCCTGCATGTCTCCATAAGGTCTCCTCTGAGTTGCACCAGTCTGTATGTTTAGGGAACATGCATTTGGTGACATGGTGGCACAGCTGGATGCATGCCTAGCTCCATCAGCATTGCTGGGTCTGCTTTGGGCTGGAAAAAAGTGGCAGTGTGGGCTACCCTGCCATCTCCATCCATGGGCATCCACCTGGATCTGCAGTTCCTCCCATCCTCCCCTGGTCTTTAGGAAGAGATGCTGACTCTAGTTGTGGGAGCAGCTTTTCCTGGAGGATGCCTGATTCTCCTTGCATGTAATTTTGGCTGCTTTTCTGCAGTCAGAGCCCTGCAAATGCCTCCCTCTGCGCTCCAGCATCGGCACTAAAGGGATTTGTTTCAGGAGAGGGGATTTGTCTGCAGAGCTGTGAGGCATGGAGCTGCTGGGGTGACCGGGGTGCTGGGTGTGTGACATTGGGTGCAGGCTGCCAAGGACTGGAAAACTTACTTTCCCTTTTCAGTCCCTCTTTTGTTTCCACGTGTGTCTGTGCTGAATGACTTGCTACTGGTGAATGACTAGTTTTGGATTTCAGAAGTCACAGCCTCATGGTTAATCCCTATCCAGGGTCATTGCTACTTCAGCTACCCTGTTTTATATATGTATATCTATAACATATAATAAATGTGTGTGTGTATATATATATATATATATA
>NW_008657122.1:461-7433 GCF_000695815.1 Acanthisitta chloris | reverse complement strand
ACAAAGCAAAGCATCAAGGCACATATTTCAGCCTCTAAAATTTATACACCAAGATAAAAATGTTGGCTGAGCCCAGAGCTGGAAAAGCGAGATTCAAAAGCTGGGAAGAGGGTTGGGTTTTGTTTGGGCTGTGCAGTGAGTAACCAGAGCTGAGTTTTTAAAACAAATGCTGGGGATAAACTGGTTATGCAAACTGGGGCGAACTGGGCAGGTTCCTTTGTAGTTTATAGCAAAGCCTTGGGATCTGGGACATGCTGGGGCTGGTCCTGCTGGGGCTGGAAAAACCCACGTGCTGGCTTTGCCAATGGGGTCGCAGCCGGCCGGGAAGAATCCCAGTGGAGCAGTGCTGGGGCAGCCACAGGTTGCTGCAGGGCTTCATTGTCCCCCTAGAACCTCAAGTCACACCAATCCCAAACACAGAACAGGTCAAAACCAGATGATTTCTTTGGGTTTAAAGTGTGGGTTTCAGTACCTGCAAAGAGGAACTCGTGCTGTGCGTAGCTCCAAGGAGCTGTCAGCATTGTTGCTCCTGTGTGTGCTGCTGAAAACAGACAAATTCAGAGGATTTGGGGTTGTTTTGCCATGGTGTTGTCGGATGTGGCCGGGAGGGTGCTGTGGGGCAGGCAGGCGCGCCAGAAATGCTCGGTATGCCTTGGGAAGGCAGTCAGGCTCCCAGACCACAAGGCTTCTGGTTTCCATCACAGCTAGCGCTGTTTTGGCCAGGGGCATCCATCCATCCATCCATCTCTCTATCTCTCTGTCTGTCCATCCATCCCACAGCCCTCCCAGGCTCCACAGGCTCCTCTCCAGTGCAGTGCTTTGAGGACACTGGGGAAAAAGCAGTGGATTTATGGGCCCTCCTGAATTTGTAGCTTCCCCCAGCAATGTGGGCAGGGGAAAGGTGATGCTTTGCTTTTCAGTAAGACAAAGTAATGCTCCATGAAAATCCCTCTCACTGCTTCCCGCTGGATCGGTCCTCTGGGCTGAACAAAAACTGGCTTAGGCTGCCGTAGTTATTTCGAGGGGAAAAGCCTGGCTGCTGCATGAAGCAGAAAATTAGATGAAAACTGCCTAACAGGGTAATAAAAGATGATTTTTGCACACAGGGAGGGGAAAAGCAGAGGTGAAGTTGCTGCTTCACCCTGAGCATCCTCTGACTGTTGCTGGACCTATTTGCCATCCCTGCATCCCATGGCTTGTTGTTTCTGGCTTCTGCAGGGGGATGAGCTTGGATGTGGCTTTTTGGTGGTCCCTGACTGTCTGGGGAAGGAAAAGCTTCCCTTACAGAGCAGGTTTTTGTTGTGCACCCACTCACTGCCCCTTCCCTTTCCATCTCCGCATCCCAGTGACATGCTGTCTCTGTTTTCATGAGTATTTATGGACACAGCACATCCAGCCGGGATGTTAATGACCCCTGCATGGAGCAGCAAAGCCCACTGAGTGCTCTCGGCATGGGGGTTTTACTGCAGCCTCTCTCGCACTGCCCGTGCCTGATTCCTGGCATTGGAGAGGGATGGGAGGGCTGCAGGCACCATTTCTTGCTCCAGAGGAAAGGGCCTGGGTTTGTGTGCCGAGGGGAGGTGGGGAGGGAGAGCATGTTGGAGTCTGTGGAAGGTTTAAGGGGGAGAATGCAAACCATATGTTTCTGTGAGGGTCAAGTTGCAGAGCTGGAAGCAGCAGGGAAGTCAAGGGAGTTGGAGTCCTGTGTTTGGCTGTGCTCTGCGTCCCAGTAGGTGTGTGGGGGGATCCAGCACAGCCTATCAAAGGATGATTTTACAAAATAAACCCTCCCTAAAGGATTATTTGGGTCCCTGCCTGGCACTCTACTGCCCTGTGTAGTTAGGGCTGGGGTCCAGGGCTGTTTCCAAGCCTTGAGGGTCCTATAAATAGACAGCAGGGACACTGGGGAAAAGCTTCTCCAGGTTGCCCTGAGTTCACGGTGTTTGCAAGTTTGATAGGAAGTCAAGGGAAGAGACTTTTTGCCAGGAAGGGGGTGCCTGCAGCTTGCTGGAAAAGCCAAGGTGATGTGCCCTGTACCATGGCCGTCCTTGTGGTCTCCTTCCAGCTACAGAGAAGAAAGTCAGAGGAAAAGGTCCATTTTCCCTTCTCAGACAGGAAAAAGTTCTGTGTAGGCAGCCTGGAGAGTTGTACAGACATCGGACCTGAGCGATATGAGCTGGGTGAAGTGCATTTCAATAGAAATCCAAACCCAGGAGGAGCACTGAGAGCTTCCAGCAAACTTTTTGAGCTGGGAGACATCTTTTGTTTCCAAAACTGTAGGCACGGACACAATATCTGATTCCCAACGGAGCTGTTTGCAACCTGTCAGCTTGGCAACCATCTGCTCCCAGCCCTGGGGACTGAGCTGTATGTGGGACACGGGAGGAGGAGGAGGCACTGCCGTGACCGGGCGCAGCCGTGGGCTCCAGCCCCTCTGCCCGAGGGACCACGGGCACAGCATCCCCTGTCCCTGCACTGAGAGGAGCTCCGGGGCCTGACACACAAAAATCCTCATGGATTTCTCTTCTGGCTGCCTGGCTTATTTGTGATGTTGTCTGTTTGTTGGGGGGGGAGGTGTTGCTTTTTTCAGCTTGATTTCCTTAAAAAATCCAGACTCTTCTCTTACTGCCATCCTGTTTGTGTGTCTGCATCCCTCCCCCTCTGACTCAGGAGGAGATGGCTCGTAATTAAGTGCCTGCCTGATTAGGAAATTAGCAATAAAGTTGTTATCTAGGCGAGTTGGTCGGCCAGGGAGAGGGAGCTATTAATATCCCACTAAAAAAACCCCCAAAACATCAACAGCATAACACTTGCCACCTACTATTGGGGAACACAAACGCCACGTGGGAGGGAGGATTTGGAGCAGCAGATCCATAGGAAAGCAGGTTTTGCTCTGCTGCTGAAGGGAGCGCAGCCCTCGAGCTGACATGGGACACCTGCACGTAAGTGAAGGACTGAGAAAAACGTTGGGAAAACCTAGGCAAGGTGAGGGAAGTGCTGAAGGCTTCATGCCTTCAGGGCATGACAAAAGGCACTTGTTGGCAACCTTTATTTGCAGGAGTTGATGCTTTGCTGCTGATGGTTGAGACAGAAGGGGAAGCAGGAGAAGAGCATCCTATGCCTGGGTCAGCAGAAAGGAATGGGGAGGGAAGCATGAGCTTCCTTGTATCATAGAATCATCGGGGTTGGAAGACACCCTCAAGTTCATCCAGTCTAACAGTCCACCAGCACTACCACTGCAACCCCTAAACCACTAACCGTATCACCCGGTGCCAGATCCAGACGTCTCCTAAACACCTCCAGGGATGGTGACTCCACCACCTCCCTGGGCAGCCTATTCCAGTGCCTGAACACCCACATGCTTTGGAAGAAATCACTTGGCTTGTTGGATGTGGTAGTTGGCTGGGGCTTGTTTTGCCACCATGGGTAAAGCCAAAAGGTAGTTGAAAAGGCATTTATGTCAACCACGGGGTCTAAAGGTTAGCGGAGTTTGGGTTATCACAGTGCCATAATAAACCTGGTACTTGCCTCACTGGTTTGTCCCAACCAAGCTGCCCAGGAGATGCTTTAATCCAAGAGGATTAAAGGGAAGGACTCAGGTCATTTGGGTGGTGAAATGAGTCCTTGCCCGACTGCAGAGTTCCCTGGGTTTTAAACCATGTTATTGCAGAGACAGTCTCTTAATGCAGTGCAGGAGAAGGCTTGGGAATCCATGAAGAGGTTCTCAAGAAGCTGGTAACAATGAGAAACTGGAACTAGGAAGCAAAAGTGTGTTTTCTTCCAGCACCAGGATGTTTGTTCCAGATAATGCAGAGATGGCATCCCTTTTCACTTTAAAAAAAAGAAAAAAACCTCTATTTTGAGGCTGCTGAGAATGTGACTGCCCCTTGTGATGTTTCACAGCTGAGATCATTTCTGGCTGAGTGGATCCACGCTGGAGGTTTTAGGCTTGAGCTGTATGGGTGAGCTCAAAATCTGAATTTTTATGGAGTGTGTGGATCAAATCTCAATAATTTTGGCCCCAAAAATAAAATGAAGCTGTGAAGAAAAGACTTTGGTGTTCTGAGCTGAGTTGTGAGCTGGAGCTGCTTTGCCGTAAAGGAAACAAGAAGTGAGAATTTGCTGAGAAAATGGGAGCAAAAGCTGTGAGAAATTACTCTTCTTTTCAGAAATAGGCAATAGACATAATTTTTGGAGTAATTAAGTGCTTATTCAGGACAAACTTTAGTCCATTCACTGTGCAGAGGTGGGGAGGAGGACTCTTGGGAGTCAGAGCAGGCTGGGAGTGACGGTGGCTTGAGGCTTTCATTTCAGCCATGTACCAGTGTAATAGTGTTGTTTATAAGCTTCTCTTGCCACATGAAAGCAACATTGCATTATCCTGGTTGGCCCTAAAAGCAGGGAGGCAGCCAGAGAGGCCTGATTACAGAGCAGCAGCTCTTTCTTCCCATCACTACAAAAGAATAGACAATAGAAACCAGGATCCAGTTTTAGCTCCAGTAATGCAATGCCCTCCTTCTGGTGGTCATGTCACATGCTGCCTGAGTAATTCCCACTCTTGTTTTGCCTGGAAAACCAGCCTTGGAGGGAGGGAGGGAAGAAGAGAGGGAGGAAGCCATGGCTTTGGCTGGGTGATGCTGGGATCAGGCGCCCTGCCATGGGTGGACCTTGGCTGTGGCACAGAGCTGCAGGTTTGGGGACGTGGTGGCATTCAACATCTGTAGGAATAATCACGCTGTGGATCCGGTGAGCTGTTGGTTGGGAGGTCACCACCCCTTGAGATGGGGGCAGCTTGGCTGGAGCATGGGGTTTCCTTGGAAGGTTGAGCCTGAGGTGCTGGAAGAGGAGCTTGCAAAAGAGCTGTGTGGTTGCTGCTTGCTTGTGCCATGAGCTTCTCCTCCATGCATAGGGGTGCTATAAGGCATGGAAAACATAAATTTTTTTATTTTTGTCCTTCAAGAATAGTTAAGTTGACCTTTCAAAGCTGGTTTGGAAACTGGTAGGGGTTTGTTTCCAAGTTGGTTTGTGTTGCTTGGCTTCCCCAGCTTGGGTGATCCTCATGGGATTTAAGAGGTGATCAGAGAGCAGGTGATTGCTGAGAAGGGAGACCCCTCTGAGGTTGTGTTGCCAACTCCATCATTGCACAAGGTGTGGAGGAAATTCCAGTGGAGTTACTCCTTAAAAAGCAGCTATAGGTCACAGCTGTCTTGCTCTGTGCTTAGGTGTTCCCAAAGAAGCTGGATGGGAAGCTGGTGCCAAGAGAAACTCTCAGCAGAAACCCCATAGCTCTTTGTGCCCGGGACAAAGAGTTGGTTTGGAGTTACGGTGAAGAAAAGGAGCTGTGCTGGGGGGAGGAAAGTGTTGTAAGATGGGTATTGGGACTGGGACATAGCCAGGGAGGCAAATGGGGCCGGAATGAGCAATACATTGTTGAGGATGATTGAGGATGCTGGCCCCGGGGAAATCTCTCACCAGCCTGGCAATGCTATGGATGCTTATTTTTCCCACTTCTCTGCAGCTTTAAACATGCAGAAAACAAACTTTCCCTGGACACTTTGGTGACAGGAGATCAGTGCTCAGCATCAGCATCTGACGCCTGAGCCCCTGGGAGTGTGTGCCAGGGTTGCCACCCCCAGCCTTTGGCCTCTGTGGGTTTCTAACCTCATTTCCCCCTCTGCTCCCTCAGCTTGCAGTTAGGAATACCTTTATACACCTTTTATATGCTGAAGACTTACGGTTCAGCCTGAATACATTATCAGAGTGGTGTCTGATAAGTTTTCTGCCTGGAAGCCCCTGTTCAGGGTCGCTGCAATACATTTTCCTCCTCTTTCCCAGCTGCCTAAGAACATTGTGATTTTTTTACTTACTCCTTAACTGCACATTATTACTTTAATCAGTGGGAAGAAAAATGCAAGGCCTAGACTGCCTCCATTGCACTGGAGGTGGTGGTGGACAGGCATTGTATGTGGATAGTGTAAAGGGGCAGCACTGGAGGGAACAGGACATTATGTTATGCAAGAGGAGGGTGGTGCAGGGTCCCTGCTGAAGTTGGGAAGACAGCAGGAGGTACCTCGTGGAGTGGGATGCTGAGCATCCGTGGAAGTAGCCTCGTATGCATTAATCAGAGCTGCCGGCAGCTCTCCTTCCAAGCTGCAATAGCCAGAGCGGGGAGAGTCAATCCATATCTATTTAAAGCACTTCAATAAATAAAGATACTAAATAAAATCACAGTGGCCTTGCACTCTCTCCATGCTTCTAGGATTTCTCTTTTCCCTCCCTACATTCCCCTTCCTGCAAGGAGGAGAAGGGATGGGAATGGTCAGGAGGCTTGACCTACACCTCACAGCAGTGCTCTGGAGCCAGACACCAGCTTGGGCAGCGAGGGGGGCAGGATGTGCCGAGCCCCTTCATCCCCCCACATGGTGACAGTAGAGGGGGGACACGTGTTCTTAGGGATATTTTACTAAAGGCAGTTTCTCCGGGAGGAGCTTGGCTGGTGTGTGCTCGCTGGGGAGGTGACAAGTGGGAAGCTGTCTTTGCAAGCCCTCTGTAATGCTAATAGAAGCTGCAGGTTGGGTTTTTGTTGTCGGTTTGCTTTTTTTTTCCCCTTCCCAAAGACTAACCAGGGAACACTTGTTGGAGGATAAAATTAAAAAGCCCGTGGTGGTTTATTTTGAGGGCAGTGTGTTTGCTTTCACATCATGCTGGAGGGAATTGCTCTGCTACTGTCAGCAAATAAATAAAATAAGAGCTTTGTTTTAAATTAGACTTTCTTCTGGTAGCTAATTAGGCGAGCTGATACCTGCAGTTGCATTACCTAGCGCCGGCTGTACCCAGCATATTTGAGGCATATGGCTTCTGTCGGCAGCGTCTAAACTTCATTAGCCCCTTATTATGATTTTGTAAAATATCCCCTTAATTGGATGCGAGTTCCCTGGGGCTCTGATGGCATCAACGAGAGTCCTTCTTGGA
>NW_008657122.1:0-339 GCF_000695815.1 Acanthisitta chloris | reverse complement strand
TCCCCAGCCGCTGAAGGGAAAGTTCTGGGCTCCTAATTGTGGAAATAACCACTTGAAGCTCTTTTTGGGTGTTAAGAGCATCCAGTCCCTCATGCCGGGAGGGAGCTGAGGGAGCGCCAGGCTGGAGCCGCGGCTCCCGTCCCACCTGGCAGCAGGCGGGAGGAGAGCCAGCAGCTTGGCTTTCACCTCCTCTCCCTCTCCCCGCTGGTGTTGGGTGGCTGGAAGTTCCTGTCGGTCCTGTTGGTGATGGAGATGAGCCCCAGGCAGCTCCTGAGCCGGGGGCTGAGCAGAGCCTGCCACGCTCCTCGCCAGGGAGGAAGGCTCTGGGGTCCAATCCTC
>NW_008657121.1:0-263 GCF_000695815.1 Acanthisitta chloris | reverse complement strand
TCACTCCCTGGCACTCTGCCACCAAACAGGGCATCCTGGGATCTGTAGTTCACTGGGAACAGGGAGCAGGGCCTCTGCGGCCAGTCCCCTGCCATGCCACGCTGGCACCACGCTGTGCCACTCCAGTGCCTCACTGTGTCACCCTGGCACCCTCCTGTGCTGCAGACAGACACTGGTGGCACCAGGAGGGAGCAGTGGCATCTGCAGGTGTCCATGGGATGCTCGGTGCTGGTGCTGGGGGGGGCGATACCAGTGTGGGCACC
>NW_008657120.1:0-510 GCF_000695815.1 Acanthisitta chloris | reverse complement strand
TTACGGAGGTTACCGGGAGACGCTTGAAATACCCTGCAGCGCCCTGATGTCCGTCCACTCGGGCCGGGTGGCCGCAGTTTGCCGGCTAGTAAATGGGAAAACGAATGGTCCTGTTCAAACACCGAGGATTTTCCTAGCGAACTGGACTTTTTTTTATTATTATCCTTCAGGAAAGTCCAGTTCCAGATGGAAGCCTAGTTTCTTTTTCTGCTCCCAACTTTTCAAATCGCTCAACTAAGTCTTTCTCCAGACTGCCTAATCTAATTTTTATTTTAGGATATCAGCAAGTCATCTTAAAATAAGAAAAAAAAAAAAAGGAAAGTAACAGCAGTAAACAAAAATATATTTAAAATTATTGAAATTATTTTTACAGTTAGAGCTGACGTCTTTTTTTTTTATCAGACCGGTGCGAAAAAGCGATCAAAAGAGGATTTTAATTCTTTTTCTTTCACTGAAGTCAACTCCAGTGCAATCGTATCTACGGGTTATCTGCCTTGAAATCTATTCCCG
>NW_008657119.1:0-438 GCF_000695815.1 Acanthisitta chloris | reverse complement strand
CTGGGCCCCACCATGGAGTTTCCCAGCTGACCACAGCACAGGGCTGTGCCCTGGCCGGACCCGGCTGGGCACTGCTGGCACCCAGCAGAGCCTCCTCTCCCTGGATAGCAGCAACTCATAGCGATTCCCTGTTCACATTCGTGGAGATAAAATGATTTCTGAGCTATATAGACAAGCAAGTGGGGCTTCCAGCGGCTCGCGGGCGTATCCAGTCTGGGGACCCCGGAGCAACGCCAGTGTCCCGGGAGCCCTTTCTGACCCCGTGTCCCCCTCCCCGTCCTCCCACTCTCGCCGCCGCGGCCGCTCCTCGCCCGCGTTTGGGAAGAGCAGCATCAGTCCCTTATCTGTAGACGGGCAGGCGGATGTGGGCGTGCTGGTGGTCCAAGAGCCTTGGCACAGACACGGTCTCGTAGCCCTTGCCCAGCATCTGCTCCTTGA
>NW_008657118.1:1532-15017 GCF_000695815.1 Acanthisitta chloris | reverse complement strand
AGTTAACTCTACTCCAGCACAAACCAGTACAGTTTGGATAATACAAATATGGTTTATAAGGTTTGAGGTCTTCAGGGATAGATATATGAAGATGTTGCAATTTTTTCTTGTTGTATTATGTTTGCATATTTTGGATGTTAAATAACTGTCATTATGTGTTTTTAATTTTTTTAAATTTGCTTCAGTAAAAGTTTTTCTATTGTTTGCTCAGAGTTTACCTTGTTTTATACCTTGGTCCATAACAACAAAATTTACAGTACAATTATTAACAATTTCTATTTTTTAAAGGTTTTTGAGTAAAATAATATTTTAAAAAGGAAGAACCTTAATTCTATTTTTTTTCCATCTTTTGCCCTTTGTCAGCTTATTTTCCATGTTGGACTGATTTGCAGGCATCTACTGAAAGATTGTTACTGCATAGCAGGGATGTTTCCTGTTACTCTTTGCATTAAAAACTGAAGTATAATGCCAGCATAAAACTCTTTTCCCAAGCTGTTCCTAGGAAGGTAACACCTCATACATGAGTATAATAAATTTAAGATAGGCTATTACAGAGTCTTTGATGTCATATACTACACCTTGACTGGTTGTAAAAAACACTCCAGCAGATGCAGATGTTGCCGTGTTTTCATTTTTCTTATTTTGTGGTTTAACTGTGAAAAGCATGAGAAAACAAGATTAATTACCTCATCCCAAAACATTTAAAACATGAACCTGTGGTTCAGTTTCCAGGGCTGAATGTATTATTAAACTGATTCAGATTCCTGTAGTGGACAGATAAGATAATCTTTAACTTCTACCGCTCATGCAAGTAACATGGGCCATTTTTTTTTCTCTTGGTATGAAAGGTAAGTGACATATGGTATATGGATACATAAGAGCACATAAACATACATCCTCTCACACTCAGTTTGTCTCTCTTTGGCACTGTTGAAACCGTAATCATATCTTGCACTGTATAAATATTAATACCTTTCCAACAAAATAGTGTGTTCTGACAGAAAATGTTAGAAAATTGCCACCAGTACATATAAAGCCCCACTTGCTTGAGAATGTAGCTTCATTTTCTAACACCATAAATTCAGGTTTACAGAAATTCTCTGTCTACTGCAAAGTCTACCTAGAAGCATTTTCTCTCATCCCTTTCATCTTGTTGCTTTTGCATTGCTCTGTGTCACTTCCTATCTTTCTGTGGCTGAGCCCTCATGGGTAAGACAGGGCAAGGTTCACCTTTCAGGCTCCCCTCACTGCTCATGCTGACATTCTGCCTTCTCTGAAGAGGTAAGGGTGAAGCCAGTGTTCAAGGGGGAACCTCTCCTCATTCTGCATCAGTGAGCTGATATGATTGAGGATGTGCGATTTACATCACTGCTCTGTAAGACATTGAGCACCCATTTGGCATTCTCCATGGCAAGGAGCTTTGCCCATCTCTCACCTTTGCAGTGCATATTAAAAAATATGTGTCATTTATTGGTTCATCATAAAGGTAATTAGGAAACAATGACAAAAGGTATAGCATACAGCTACTTCTTTTTTTTATACTCATCCCTATAACTCTGAAGCAATGCCTGAACATGCAGGTTGCAAGGCCCCATTGATAGTTGTGCATAAATATCCGATGACAAAGTACAGCCACACAGTTTTATTTAACTTTGTCATTTTAAAATATGAAACTGGAAGTACACTTTTATCCTAAAATAAAAGTATTCCATCAGGATAAATACAATACATTAACAGAGGGAAATGAGGGGTGTGCATATTGTTTCTAATGTGCTCCTTATCCCATGTTCCATGTTGGGAAGCCCCAAACTACCTGGTCTTTGAAAACCATACTGATTAACTGCTGAAAGTCTTACTGTTACTCATTCTCCAGCATTAATAACATAAAAGAAGGAAAAGACCAATGAATGCTATATAGGCTCCCATTACTTCCAACATTAACACCTTGTGCCTTCCCCTGAAAGGTTTACTCACAAATCCCACTTAGCCTTCATAGGACTATCTAGAAAAAGAAATTAAGAATGTAAGCCACTTTTTGCGTTTGGTGGTATTGAATGTTAAAGGAATTGTTCCTTATTTGTTGCTGAATATTATCTCTTGCAAGTTTAGGTCCTTAGACAGCTCGATAATTATATCCCAATTTTCAGGAATCTATTTACTAATAGACATTTTAGAGAATAGATATCAAAACATTTAGACAAAAATAGCAATTACTCTCTATTCAGGGTGTATTATTTGAGTTGTATGACTAATTATATGGTTTTGGTTTTATTCTGTAGTTAAATGAGATAACTTGCTATCTAAGGTATTCCTGTACTCAAGCAATTTTGTTTTAATATTGCTCAAACTATTTTAAGTATCACAACAAACAATTTTAGCTTCAGAGGAAAAGACATTTCCACAGAACTCTTGTGGGATGTTGTCGATTTATGAGTCTTTAACCAGACAAGGAGGATGCCTTCATGTTAAACATTTTGTTTAAAAGTTACCCCCTCTCAAGTGGGATTATATTCCTTTCTTATCCCATTAGTTATGGAAAACACATGTAGGTCAGAATACAGAGACACTCACAAGCTGAACAGCTTTTCTATGAAGTTCATGACACTGTATTCTGAAGCTTTTTATGTTTTCTGAGTGGACTGTGGTTTTGGCAGTCAGTACTGATCCCTTCTGTGTTCCATCTGAGTCAGCTGGTGCATTACCTTCTTCCTGGAACTGATCCTCAGTTCCTGATGCCTGAAACAAAACCTGTATGATGCTAAAAGTTGTTTACAGCTACACATAGGGACCTTGACTGGCTTGAGAATTGGGCTTGTGCAAACCTCATGAAGTTCAACAAGGCCAAGTGCAAGATAGTAAATTTAGATCAGATATTAGGATGAAAATCTTTACTGCAAGGATATTGAGGCACTGGAACAAGTTGCCCAGAAAAGTTGTGAATGCTCCAACCTTGGAAGTGTTCAAGGCCAGGCTGGGTGGAGCTCTGAGCAACCTGGTCTAGTGTAACATGTCCCTGCCCATGGCACTGGGAGTTGGAACTAGATGATCTTTGAGTTCCCTTCCAACCCAAACCATTCTGTGATTCTATGATTCTGTCTTATCCTGTACTTTCAACTTATGATAAATTCTGAATAAAAACTACAACTCCTGTCAAGTAAAAGGAAGACTGATAACAACTGTGTAATTTTACAAAGCCCAATGAAGTACTGAGTTTCATTAAATCTCTGCATCAGTGAAAAACTTGCCATTACACTAACACTGACAAGAGGGGTGTGTGTATGTGTGTGTGCATGATTTAGCCACAGAGGTTGTTTGTCATTTTTTATGTTTAACTGTTCTGAAAATATGCAGAATTAACTAAGTTAGGAGACTCACCAGAAAGTCTCTTTAAAAATGCAAAAATTATATAAATAGGCCTTAATGGAGAATTAGAAAGTCAACTAGAGGGACTTTCAACATAACAAAGGAGGGAGCCAAGAAGAATGGGAACAAAATTTCCAGCTATTTCAAAGTTAAGGCTTGATAGAAACTACTTGAGAAGTTCAGGAGACAGCTTGGGACATAAAAAAAATATACAAGAGAAGCCATGCCTGAATGACAAACCTTGAGGAGTCTGAGTCACTAAGATGTTGGTGATTTGCAAAAGTACTTGCATAAAAGAGTTTGTTTTCACAATGAGGGTGGGAGGCACTGGAGCAGATGACTTGAGGAGGGTGTGGATTCTTCATTTTTGGAGGTATTCCAAACCCAACAGAACACAGCTCTGAGCACCCTACCCTGACCTCAGATTCCATCCTGCATTTAGCAGGGGTTGGACTAGATGATCATCTCCAACTTCCATCCTGCATTTAGCAGGGGTTGGAGTAGATGATCATCTACTGAGTGATTTTATAATCCTATGGTTTTGAAAATTAGTCTGAGAAGCAATCAGCTCTGGAGCTTCAAGTTTGCCACAATCTTCATTTTTACCTTCTCATATACGTTATTTTTAATGTCATACTTTGAAAGAATTTTTTTGTTTAGAATTCCTGTCATTCACAACTTTGAATTAAACTTGAACATTTTACTTAATATGATTTTTTTTTTTTAATCTGAAGTTCAGCATTCTTCAGGGAAACTTTTTTTCCCCTGGAGTTTCTTCACTGAGAAAACACTGCAAAGATGGAAGCACCTTTGAGAACAATTCAATCCAGTTGGGTCAACAGTACACAGTATGCTAAAAAGTATAGAAAAGTTAAGTGGAAAAGCTACCTGCATTTTAACAATCTTGTAGCAAATTCCATTCTGTTCTGTTAATTCATTATGAGCCCATTGTTCTGTGATGACACTATATTCAAGTGCAGCTATAATATCTGCATTTTAAAGCATTTTGAACCATTGAGCTATGTGTAGCATCATTTCCTGTCCTGAAAACATTGCAATGATGGTTCCACGTTAACATTGTCAGGTACATATAATAATTCCTCTCTTCATATTAGAGTTAAGCAAAATATTTTAATTTTCCTTGGAAATGGTGTTCTAGTTAAGATCATTGTTTTTTCCATCTTTTTAATTACTTACAAATAAAAAAATAAATCCCAGAAGTATGGAGTTTGACACAATAAAGATATATTTACAGGCACATTGTGACAGTATGCACTGGGATAATTTTGTATTAACATTTAATGAACCAAAAAATTAATCCAAGTTTATATAATTCAGTTTTAAAATCTTCACTTAACATTTTGAACTGCTAGCATGTAAATGGCTTATTAAGTGTTTTACAATTAGGAAATAAAAGAGAAAATTGTAGTGTGTGGAATATTCTCCATGACTTTCCAGATAAACATGATATCTTTTTATTGTCACACGATTTTAAGAACTGGAAATGAAACCATCCATTGAAATCATCCTATAAAAAAAGTACGATTTTTCATAGTAGTATGAAAGCTTCACTATGCCTGAGATGATATTAAAGAGTTAGAATCATATCAAAATGTAGAAAAAATCAAGTTAAGGTCCTTCATTATAAAAAGCAGAATGCCCCATCCACATAATCAACAAACAGAAATTCAGCAGAGGATTGGTAAAACCTGCAATGAAAAGTGGTCTAGTGGGTGTAAACCTTCTATAGAGGCACATGCTCAGCACAGAAGGTGTCGTGGTTTAACCCCAGCAGCAGCCAAGAACCACACAGCCACTCACACACTCGCCCACCAACGGGATGGGGGAGAGAATCAGAAGGGTAAAAGCTACAAAAACTCATGGGTTGAGATAAAGACAGTTTAAAAGAGAAAGCAAAAGCTGCACACACAAGCATAGCAAAACAAGGAATTAATTCACTGCTTCCCACAGACAGGAGGTGTTCAGCCATCTCCAGGAGAGCAGGGCCCATCACGCGTAACGGTTCCTTGGGAAGACAAACACCATCACTCCAGATGTCCCCCCTTCCTCCTTCTTCCTCCCACCTTATATACTGAGCATGATGTCATATGGTACGGAATATCCCTTTGGTCAGTTTGGGTCACCCGTCCCAGCTGTGTCTCCTCCCAATCTCCCATGCATCCCCAACTTCCTTGCCAGTGTGGCAGTATGGGAAGCAGCAAAGGCCTTGACTCTGTGTAAGCTCTGCTCAGCAATAACAAAAACATCTCTGCATTATCAGCTCTGTGTTCTGCACAAAACCCAAACATAGCCGCATACTAGCCTCTGTGAAGAAAGTTAACTCTACTTCAGGTCAAATCAGCACATTAGGGAAGAGGAAAATCAGGCAAGGGGAGGACAAGTGACTGCGTAGCACTCAACAGCTTAGCTTTATCTTGCTTAACATCAGCAATCAGACCTAGTCTAGTCTGAGCAAGACTTTCTGGCACACTCTGCCAGAAATGCCAACAGGGAGATTCATCTCACCATATGACATATTTTAAAGCTATGTGGGGGAGGTGAGAGGCTAAGTTACTTGTTTAAACTAGCTGTATAAGTTTTATATCGCAGGACTTAGTTGTGATCCCACCAAACATGTCTTGATCAGCACTTCTTTTTCCTCCTGCCTCTGGGATTCACTTTATATGTCATAGGTTGAAAGAAAGATCCTTATGAATGGCAGCTAGCATAGTTTCACAGAGTAGTGTGAATTACCAGTAATTAGAACTAGTGGACAAATACTCTAACTCTGGCTGAAATTAGTGGCAATTAGGTGTCCAAGTAAACATTGGGGACTAAAATATCTTTGAAGATGAGAAGGTAGATTAGGTACTTCTCCTGAGACAGAACAGCACATGGTGGAAAAGTGTTTTCTGCAGATACTGTCCGGAGAGAAACTGTAATCATTGCTGAAAATGTTTATGCAATGGTGGGAATTTGTCTTCATCCAGAGAGTAAGCAGAGATGCATAATTAGAGAGAGAAACGGAGGACAGAAAAAAATCAGCGAGTATGATTGGTTCAGACAGAGGAATAGGTGGAACTGGTTTGTAAATTCATAGACTTGCTTAGAGCAGACAACAGGAAATAGAGGAATAGCTATTATTATCAATTGTCTGTGTGACTTACAAATTGTGTCTAGACAGCAGTCAACATGTAGCAAGTGCTCTTGAAGATGCCTCCAAGTTTTTTTTTAATTACCCTTCTGGGTGTTAATAGGGGTGCTAATAAGCTTAGCCCACATGGATCCCACAACTGCTTGGGAATATTTAGCTCTTAGCACGTGTTGAGCTCTCCAGTGCACTAAAGACTAAAGCTTGTTTGGGGAAACCTGCTGCTGTTCAGCCCTACCCATAACATCATTAACCGAATTTCATGGGCACTTACAACAGCACTTCAACACTGATCAATACTGATCTTGTCCAGTGCTGCCTTCATAAGAGATTCGCTCTCAGTATCCAAAGCTGATGTTGCCTCATCAAGCAGAAAAATATTAAGATTGTAAACTGTTAAAAAATTGGTAAGTATTAAAGTGATTCCATGCCAGAAGGCCAAGGCATATGATACGCGTATCAAAAAGAAACCAATACCCATAGAAATGTTGGCTGAAATAGCCTTTTTGATAGTAATGTGTTTGACATCTTCTATTGTTTCGGTATCTGAAAAGAAAAAAAGACCCACAAACCTCCCAAAACAGAACATACAGGAAATAACCCTTTCTTTCATTGTGTCTTTTCATAAATTTCCCATGATACATTGAAGATGTCTAAAATATTTTTGTACACAGTAGGCAAAGAAAGATCTTGCTAAGAGTAGAAAAAATGTATTGTCTTTCACCTTGTGAAATACTGAGCAATGTTATGTTAATGAAATTACAGATGAACACACACAATGTTTTTTAATTTCATGGGTCTTAGAAATTAAAAATCATTGGGATGATAATTGCACCAGGGATGGCTCTGAAACTGTAGTTCAGTCTCAATTTTTGGTATGAAAACCCCACCAAAGTACATGGTGCCAAAAGCAGGGTGACCCGTGTGAATTAGGGTATTTTAATTACCACATCTGACCTGAAAGGAAAAACAGTAAGGAAGGAATGTGCTGCTTATTGTGATAGTGAACTCTTTATTCCAGAGTATAGAGCCACAGGACCGAAGAGTTACAGTAGAAACAGTACCTGGAGAAGCTGCAAACTTTTATCTTGACAAAAACAACACAGAATGTTTGCAAACAAATCCTGAAGAAAATAATAAAATCTGAAATAAATGGAAAGAAATTTAATAATAAAAAACATATTATGTCATGAGTTATGAAAATGAAGAATGAACCCAATTGCTTTTCTTCAGTACTGTTTTTCTTTTCTAGAGAGGCTAGACACAGTAAAACTAATCCATTGGGACTTCATTAATGCCAACTAATGCCAATTTATCCTAAAGTCATGAGATACATTATTAAACACTAGTTGTGAAGTAATAAAAGAACAGTAACGTAAAAACACATTGAAGGAAGACAGTGATGTTCAACAGGGAGATATAATACCCAAGGGATCTGACAACAGTAATTCTTCAGTCAGTCTTGGGATTTATTTTTTTACTTTAAATTAGTGACTTGGCCATGGAAACAATAGCCATGGTAATGCAATATTCTGATGGTACAAAATGGAGAGGATCAGTACAGAGAACCAGTAGAGAGTACCAGGACCAAAGAATACCAAAATATCTTACAGGATTCGATATATGATGTTGGAAGGTAGCAATAAGAGAAGCAGATGAACCATAATTATGGGAAGTACAATATGAAAAATATGACCAGTGAAATGGCCAACCTACACTGCATGAGAAAACTAAAATAACTTAATTTGGTTGGCCTAGCAAAATGCCATCTAAAAGAGTCTATGGTATTTCTGTATTTCCATAAACAGCATGAGAAAGTAAACCCACAGGAGAGAACTATTAAAGCAAAGGCTCAGTGCTGGTATGGGAACAAATTAATATATAGGAATTGTGCATCTATTTAGCTGAAAAGAGATGGTCAGTCTTCAAACAAGTAGAATATCCTACCCACAGCAGTAGAGTTAAAAAGTCCAACTGGTTTTAGGATGGAGCAGGGTGATTAGATAATACATTTGTTTTCTACAATGACAGAACCTGATCCCACTTCTGAGCCATGAGGAAAGACCTACATCACATTTAGTGCACTCATGGCAGGAAGTGGTTGGCTGTGCCTTGAAGATGAGTAGGAAAAAGAGATGAGAGCTATGAGGGTAGTGAACAGCACTGGGTGACCAAAGAAAGATGCTGTGGTGAACTGGGAAGTCAGGTGTACATACCCAAGGGTCTTCTTTAGCTGCCTGAGCCAGGTAACAGTGGCAGCTGGAGCATAAAGGGAAATGCAGGTCAGGGAATGGTATGCATTTTCTGTGGATGACACAATCGTTATCAAATTTTGAGTCTGAAGAACTTCTGCTAGTTTTTGTGATCATGGTGGTTATACTTAGAAAAAAGATCAAAAAGATGGCAAGAATGATGTTTCATAGTATAATGCAAATAAATACATGTGCATGACCTTGGTTTGTGACCTTAGTGCTATACTTTGGAATTTTTGCCATGTGCCAGTCTTTTTGGCTTACAACTCCAGCTGGGTTTATAAGGCCTGTACGACCATCCTTTCTTTGAGAAAGGGACTGCATCTCTGCATGTTTTGTGATGCTTGAGGCTAATAAAAAAGAAGTGAAAAGAAAAATATAATCAGAAAAAATATATATAAAAAGGAAAACCTCTTCATCCACTGTTATAAAAACAGCCAACAAATCGAAACTTCATTCTCACCTTTTGATTCCTTTACTCTGTCCTCTGAATGCTAACACAGTTTGAATTGCTGCCAGAACTTCCTCTGTAACAGCTCCTGCTCTTGCACATGCATTTAGCCCTTTGTTAGTGAATGCAGAAATTGTCTATGTAGAAGCAAAATGTTTTAACTCTCCCATTTAAACAAGATCAGAAGGAGCTCAAGCATTTTCTGATGTCTACAAATGCTTAGTTTGTTGTACTGAATTTCCTATCTGATGTGTTTGTTTATAAGGACTTACAAAAGAACCCACATTTAACTTACAAGGCAGAAATTTGTTGAAGGGCATCATGACAATGCTTACATGGCATAAAATATATCAGCTAGATAAATATGTGTTATTTGCAGCCAAGAAATGAGGTTGGATTTGCAGTTCTTCTATACTTTCTTCACTATGGAGCTGACTAAGATCCCTTACAAATACTTATCAAAGAAGCATAGAATACCCTGAGTTGGAAGGGACACATAAGGATCATCCATGTTCAGCTACTGACCCCACACAAGACCCACAGAATCACACCATGTCCCTGAGAGCATTGTCCAGGCTTGCACCACTCAGCTATCTGGGGAGACAGAGTAACAGTCAGGCAGTTCTGGTTTGTGATGGGACAGTCAACTGCTCAACAAGCATAGGAACATTCATGCTCCTGACACACAGGAGAATGTAGATGAACCTATAACAGAGTACTCATGCTAGAGACTGCACATTTTAAACAGGATTGGGATTTTCATTTTAGCTGCAAGGGCAAGACTGGCCAATGCCATTGATGTTCAGTACCCATTTGGTACTCAACACCCTGATGTCCTTTCACAGGTCCTAGCCAAAAGCAATTATATCTCTGTAGATGATGTCTACTTCTCTCACAGCTGTCTGCATGCTCTTCTCATGTGCTGTTTTCGGTAAATTATCGGCAGCCAAGCAAATGGCAAAGGGACAACTTGGGGCAGAGCTCATGGCATGCCAGCTGCCTGGCTGGGTCTGCCTGTGTGCTTCTGCTGTCTAAAGGGGTGGTGCTCTCCTGCCTTGGGGTCAGAACTTAGAGACAGGCCTTTTGACAGGAAACCTGATTCACTGCAAGTTCACGCCAGAATTCACTGTCAGTTACTTCTGATGGCCACAGCTGTGCCATTTCACTTCATTTCAGTATTGATTTATTTTACTGACAGTACTTGGTTATTTTGGTATGAAATCCAGTGAGGAAGACATCGGTACTGCTCATTTACCCTTTCATATGTGGGTGTGTTATAGTTACATAAAGTTTGCAGCAGTATAGCTGAGTCCACTGAGGCACTTCACTCCTTCAGCTGTACCAGTGTCATCATGCGTTTTATTTCCTATTCCTTCATTAATCCTGGGGATGTTGCTAAAAAAAACCCAACAAAAAACCATCTGCAAGAGATCTTGTTCCCAAGACCTCCCTCAGAACCACACACATCAGCCATTCATGTATCGGGCTATGCCTTACTCTCTTGCAGTGGTTATCTACTGAAAGAGGAAGGAAAGCAGCAGAGAAAAGGAAAAAGGATGAACAGGAAAGTTGTGACAGCAAGAAAACAAGTTGCAAGGCAGGCAGGGCTGGTGGCAGAATGGGAGCTGGAGAATGCAAGAGGACAATGATGAGTGAAGGAGATGGACAAGAGGGAAGAGTAAAAGTAGGAGCATGCACTGAGGGAAAGGCATCAGAACTGCCTTGGGAGGAGAGCAAGGTGTCCTGACACATGAGAAAAGGAGGAATAACATGCCCACTGAGCTTCAGGCATAAAAGTTGTGGGTTTGCAGGAGCCATCTGGCACAGACTGGAATTAGAGCAGGAAAATGCAAGTTGACCCGGACTCGTAAAATGACGCAACATAGCTCAAAGACATGATAAAATTTGAATTCCTTCAGTTCCATTAAATATTTATGATAAAATTAAACTTGGACTAAATATTAGAATAATCTTCAGAGGACATTCACTTAAGATCTATATTACAAGCAATGAATAGCCTTGAAGTGAATGAAATCTTTCCTATTAACTGGTCATTTCTTCCTCTACCTTTTCCATCAGTATGTAAGAAAAATTCCTGTAGAAAAATTCACTGATATACGGTTCAGTAAAGAAAAATTTGCTGGATAGAGTTATAGAATAACAGAATCATCAATGTTGAAAGAGACCTATAAGATCATCCAGTCCAAGAATCTAACTAGCACTACCACTGGAACACTCTAAACTGCTAATCAGTATCACCCAGCAACAGATCCAGATGCTTCTTGAACACATCCAGGGATGGTAACTCGACCACCTCCCTGGATAATTTATTCCAGTGCCTGACCACCTTAACAGTGAAAATTTTTTTCTGAATGTCTAATCTGAATCTCCCCTGTCTCAGCTTAAGTCCATTTCCTGTTGTCCTCTCATTGCAGGAATAGTAGAAGAGACCACCCTCTACCTCCCTACAACTCTCTTTCAGGTAATTGTAGAGAGCAATGATGTCAGCCCTGAGCCTCCTCTTCTCTAGACTAAATAAACCAGCTCCATCAGCTGTTCCTCATAAAATCAAATTAGCTAAATTCAGCTACTCTACAATCACTAGCCTGAATTCTGCATTTTAAACACAATTTTTTCTCAGTAATGTGTGCTTATTTTATGAATATTTATGAAACATTACAGTGGAGCTATAAAACTCACTTGTGTCAATGTGACAGCCTGGGGTAATCCTGGGAGATACTGGTTTGTGCAGGACATTTATGGCCCTGCTGCCAGAAAAAAGGCAAAGATGCTCAGACCAGTCTGGGAATGTGATTTCCAGAGGCATGCAAACAAAGAAGAGAGGATCAATTAGTTTTCCTCTATGAGCCTGTAGCAATGGTCTGAAAGGCATGGTTGTGAAATAATCCCTTAATTGAAGGAGGTTGTGTCCTTATTTGTGTAAGTGGGTTCCATGGGATGTACTGTTAGCTGGGTGACTTGTGAAGTCTTTTGGTGTGGCTGTCACTTGAATGGAGTTGCCCTGGTCTTTCAGGTAGAGAAGTTAATTGCTTCTTATCCTCTGTGTGTGGAATCAGGAATGATTCATGTGTGGTTTTCTTTTCTTCTATGTATGAATTTTTACTGCTATCTTCCCTTAGGCTTTCAGAAAATGGGGAAAAAGGTGGTAGCTCTGCTGAATGCAGTGCTAGCACTGGGAATACGGAGTCTGATGCTAGTTGTCATTGCTCCTGTAGTGGTTTTTCACTTGCTTCCTCTGCAGTAAGAAGTTTTGGTTCTAATGCTGGAATCTTCCTTCAGGAGGCAAAGGCACATGCCAGGGTTTTGCAAAAACACTTGAAAATGTTGAAATTATTTCCCCTGAACCCTGAGATGTAATATTTCTTACCGATATGTGAAGCTTAACGTTTGCAATGTGCTTTGAGTATTTTGAAACAAAAGGTGGGGAAAAAACCAGTAGGCAAAAACTTCAGTTGAATTAATCTGAGATAGAAGTTCCTTTTCTTTGCACAAATATTACGATGCTTTGCTTTTGGACATGATACAGGAATCCCAAGGCAAAAACCCAAAATAACAGTTTGCTCTATCCACAGGAAGGAGAGAGATAGGGAGTTATGGAAAGGTGGACTAGAGCTGTTATTCTGATGTTTGGGCGTGATTGCACAAGAATCCTATCATGGCCAGTGCTCAACTGCATGAGCAGCTACACAAACACAAACTCCTAAACCTGAGTGTGCAGGAGCAGCCAGAGAAGATTGCATTAGTGCTCCATGAGGCTTCTCAGAAATATCAGCTCTGGTTTTGTGTCTCAAGCACAAAATTATTTACTGACTGAACAGTTGTAGATTTCCTCTATAGCTGAGAGCTGAAAGTTTCTGATTGTGTAGTTATACTAGTATTTTTTTTTGGATGAGAACATATTCTCAGAATAGTTTTTCTTTATGATACTTGTGAATATACTCACCAGGTATTTCTTCTTGTGAAGCAATCTCATCCTGTAAACAGACTTTTCCTCAGTGTAAAGCGATAAACCATCTCTGTACCCTCATTGCAGCCAGTTTTACCAATTAGAGAATTAAACTATTTTAAAGTTATTATTTTAATTTCAGTCATATGAATCATAGAAAAGTGCATTGTACATCTGTTTTAAAGTCTGTGGCATGTTCAATTGAATCAAACATTGATTTTCCTGTTCACAGCTGCAAAATCATGTAATTATGTAATGCTTTTATCTTCTATGAAGAGGAAAGACTAAATTTACCTAGTAT
>NW_008657118.1:0-1493 GCF_000695815.1 Acanthisitta chloris | reverse complement strand
TGAACAGTTTCATTTTAACATAACTGTAACATTGTAATACCCTATTGTGTAACTTTCTGTATCTGTTCTTTAAAATTTATAAGGCACATGAAATTCAATGTAGAATGATAGTCATGTTGATACTCCTCTTAAGGAAGTAACTCACTCAGAAAAATGGCACTCAAACTCTATACCTGGAATCAAATTACCCAGGCAAAATGAAAACCTCTTTGCTCTTATAATATAATCTGCAATATTTTTAAGACGTGGGAAGATTCTTCTTTATCCTTCTCCTTTATCTTAAAAAAATTTTATGACAAATAAGATTAAATTAAGAAGAAATAAATGAAAGATCTTTGATTTAAATGCTAAGATAAACATTATCTACCATCACTGGCTGTCTCTGGTAGGACTGCTTGACACAGCACGAGCTAGGAAGAGCAGTTAGTGTCTACTGCCTTAGTCTAGCTCTTAAGAACTCTGATTTTAGAAGACATGTCAACAATGTTATCAGGACTGTAAAGTGATGCTATTCCTTTAGGCAGGAAAGAGGGTGAGAATCCTGGGCAGCAACCAAAACCGCGTAAGAATATTGCTCCCTGGATTAGATAGGATACTGCATATATTGGGTTGAACAAGATATACAGGAAGAAGTAAAATGCAGATCAACATAGCCATTTTTTGAACAAATGAGGCCATCATGTGGTAGATTAAAGACATGGGCACAGAAACAAAAATTGTTGAGTAATAGTATTGGGTTATAAAGAAGAAAACACATTTTCCATCCTGAATTCAAAGGAACCTGGTGGTTAAAGTATAGACACAGAAATTCCTCCTAGCTTTTCTTTTTCTTTATTTTCCTGAGTAATTTTAGAGACATTTTGAAGGTTATTTTTAAACTTTAGAAATTCTTTATCAATAAAAGATTTCTAGATCAAAATCACATATATTTTTTCTATCTTTAAAGTTGCATAGGTAAAGACATAAGAATGAGAATGAGAAGGAATAATCATGTCTTCAGAGGAAAGATTTCAAGTGTCTACAAATGAAAGCCAAGTGACCAAACCTAGTTTCTGGTGATTTGTTGAGCATCTCAGGAAATTAACAGGAAACAAAATTATAAACATCTGCAAAACTTGATTGTTGTATGCTATGCTTAATGTATCATTAACAAGATGAACATAGAAGTATAAGCATCCTGAGCTGTAATTTTCAACTCCAGCATGAATGAAGAGCAATCTGAGTTGTTTCCAATTTAGCAAGTATGTAAATAAATATCATCTTTAATAACTCATCTTCTTTTACATTGATGAATAGACAGATGCACGGACATCAATCTTCTGTAGAGCAATGCAAAAGACAATCTTAGGAAAACTTACTCTAGATCAGGAATTCACATTATACATGGAGAAACATGTCATAATTCCATAGTGCTTTCCTCAACCTATCCCTTGGAATATGTGCATGAATTTTATTTGTTTTTTTGTCTGTGCTGGTTTGACCTGAAGTAGAGT
>NW_008657117.1:0-712 GCF_000695815.1 Acanthisitta chloris | reverse complement strand
TGATTTTATGATTCTATGATTCTATGTGAGACAGAGATATAGAAAGAGATAGGAAAGAGTAGGCAGAGAGAGAGAGAGAGGGAGAGAGAGAGAGGGAGAGTGACTCACCACCCGTGGATCCAGTGGCATCCCACTGGTCCTTCTTGACCATGGGCTTCTTTATAGTGGAGATCCTGAGTCATTATTCTGGTGGTAGTGGTCCTTAATTGTTCTGGTGGTGGAGGTGCCAGGTTGTTCTCATGGGGATACCGCCTACAGCCCAAATTCTGGGTATCTGTGAAGGCATTTTCCTAACCTACATGCTAAGTGAGGATGGGCCTGGCAGGTTTCGTCAGGGTGGGGGTTGATCCACCTGTCCAGTATCTTGGGGTGGTCTTTTTTTGACCAGTGATATGTGTGTCCAGATTCCAACAGTGGGAATTTTTGCCCAGATATGTTAATCAGTACATGCTTACCAGATCTCACCTCTGCCAGGCCTGAAATTAGCACAAACTCATCTCTTTTGTGCTTGTCTCAAGTTGATGGCTAGCATGTCTTAGGGCAAGTCTCGTTTGTGACCTTAATAGTGTTTGAGACAGGCAAGGTATTTGTCTGTCCCTATGGGGCCAAAAGACAGGTCTAGCCTGTTGAGTGGTCCCAGAAGCTACAATGGAGTATTCTCTACATTCTTAACTCAGTATTATCTTATTTCTTTATGTTTAGGTGGAGCTTG
>NW_008657116.1:0-4205 GCF_000695815.1 Acanthisitta chloris | reverse complement strand
GGTCAAACCTCGTGTGGGGTCACGTTAAACATGTTACTGCTCCCCTTCAGGGAGTTATTTGCAAGGAAACGCGGCTATCAAATATTGCCAAGAGTATTCCCGAAATGTTTTTTGTGGCCGCGATTGTTTCTCTTACTTATCTGGGTCTATTTTTAGATAAACCACCTCACGTCTGTGTTTTAAACTTACATTGGGTGAGAGGGTGGTCATACGACCAAAAAAGGCCTCTTAAAATTCCAGGTTACATAACATTAAAACTGAAGTGTCTCTGGATTAGGTTCGTCCCCTCTCCTCCCACCTCATATCTGTAATGTACTTAAACATAAAAAATGTCCCTTTTGTTTGGTTGGTTTAATTCCTCTGGTTACCTCATTAAAGAACTCCCAAGGACATGCTTCTGATAAATGGCTCTAAGCTTTCCTATTTTTCTCCTGATCTAGAAAGAAACAATATGCTGAGGCTTCTTACTTGTAGGTACTGACTTAAAATTAGCAGTGCCCCATGTTAGGAAAAGAGTTTGCAGCCCAACTGGTGTGGCGAATGCCTTTGTGTGATGTAACAACGAGGCTCGGTGGGTTTGCATCAGAGTACTCCTCTGTGACGCTGTTGTGGTCTCCTATGAGAGCTCCTGTGAACTTGAATGACGTAGGATATTGTTTCCAAATGTGTGGCACAGGCTGAACTCTAGGCTGGTCATTCCTGCATCAGCTGCTCGACAGCAACAAGCTGCCAAATATTCGAAGGCTGTTGTGCCCTCAGTTGCCTGGGTAAAAGCCTGTTCTTTGCCAAAGTACATCATGCATTAAGGAAATAAAATGCAATCTGGCTTCTGTTGAACAATTGTATGGGGAACTTAGGATTTCATGGATTTCTTGCCCAAAAGATGTTACCGAATAGCATTTGTGGCATTCGGCTGACTGCACATAGGCAAAACCTGTGACTTTTGAGGAAAGACACCTGAGGTTTTCACTCCCACCCCCTCTCCCCAACTCGTAGTTTAACAAGAGACATGGGCAGCCTTAAAGCTGCCACTGCAAAATTTTGTAAGGATGTATTTCTGTGAAGAACTAAATGAATTTTAGTAAGATAAATGTGAACCTCGACTTCTCAGAAATACTTGTATCATACTTGCTGACGCTTCTCACTGAAAGCAGAATATTCCTGAAATGCATCGGGTCATTCTTTTCATCTTTACAAGTCCCCTCTCCCTTTCCTGGGATGAGGGGGAATGAGATTCCTGCCGTCCTTTGATGTCCGAACTACACGGACTTAATTTTTAACACAGCTGTACTGTGTGAAGTGTTTACTAGGCAAGCATTCTATGTGAATTTTTAAAAACCCAAAAGGATGTCTTCAGATCACCGAGTTTCTTTGGAAACTGCAGTGAGAAATGGTATTGCAATCAGTTTGTAGATTTACCCTTATATTTTGTCTAATCTGTATGCAGGAGAGATGTACCACGCATGGTGTCTGTGACAGCAAGGAGGACTAAGCATTGAACCCACAGGAGACTAGGGTTGCTTCCCACGGACGCGGGCAGGCACTTGCATAACTGTCCTGGCATCAGCAGTGCTGTTTGCTCAGTGGATGAATGAGCTGCAACATAGAAGTCTCATCAGCCATCTTCCCACAATTGGAATGTCTTGTCGTGACTTATTTCTGTGTTGTCAGGGTGTTACATGTGTTTATGAAGTTTTTGGTGAATGTTTTCCTCCAACTTTGTGCGTAAAATAAGAATGTGACTTTCATTGCTGTCATTTATGTCATCTCCTTCCATGCAGCAAATGCTTAAATTACTACCCCTAACAGCCAGCAGGAGCTCAGCAGTTTTGAAAAGCAGTTTAAATGCACAATGTTTAAATGCAGATTTAGTAGCCTCATGTTTAATCCTACATGTTTAGGCTCTGGTCTTAAAATTACCTTTGGCATGGCGTTGTTTTTGAGCATGAGAGGTCTTTTTAGCCTAGTTCTTCAAAATAGCACAGTATTTGTGGTGTTTATTGTACTGTGTATAGGTGCTTAGTCCCATTATATGAGTAACTGGTTTGTTTGTGTCTGTCAAGTACTTAAGAGTTTTGTCTGAAATATCAATAATAGCTGTAAAAATACCAATTCTGAATGACACATGTTTCAAGCTTGAAGTAGTCAGTATTAGCTGCCTTCTCACCTGTTTATTCATTTTACTTGCTGCATGGCTATGAAGAGATGCTGCTAGATTTCTTCTGTAGAAGGGTTGATAGCTCAATTGAGGAACCTGTTGATTTACAAAAAGTTCTGCTGCATGGCAGGATGTGAGGATGGAGGTGTGGAGGGCACGTGCATCAGTGTACTGCTCATGCTGCTTCCTGGTCTTGACTGCCTGGATCTGCTTTGGAGCAAAACTCATGAAGTTCAGGTTTTAGTGTCTGCAGCCCTAGATCAGGTTATGTGTATGCAGTGGCCAGTTTAGTTCAGCTCCTAGAAGTGGGAAGCTGCCCAAGGCTGCTGAGTCTACGTAGCTCTGAAATATTAAGTTGGGCAATGGTTAACTACTACTTAAATTTGAGATCTAGCCGTTTAGGACTGGAATGTTGCAGACTGGAGTAAATGTGAGCTTTGTCTGTTGAGACAACAGGGTTATTAAGCAATTGGCTGTGTCCTGGTTGTTGAGATCACACCATTGCTTTGAACAGGAACAGGCTGTCCAGGCAGTCTTAAGGAAATACATTCATTGACTCTCTAGGTCAGTCTTCTTGGTGCAGTCTTTCATGTTCAGGAGCAGAAAAGTCAGAGAATTTTATAGCAGAACCTGTATAGTTTAAGATGCTAAAAAAAATTCAGTCTCTTAATATATTCACACTTTTTTCAGCAATCCACCTCTGTAAGGGTTCAGAAATTATGTCCTTTGTACCTGAAAAATAGTCACTGTTTCTGTTTTTTTTGGTTTTAAGTTACAGGAGTGTAGAGAGGAAGATGCACAATCTCTTATTTGTAAACTAATAAAAAAAAGAGTACTTCAAGCTGAGTTTGTCATGGTTAATCTTGCTGTTAGTATGTCTGTTTTCATGGGGGGAGTGGACAGTGTTGCTCAGTGAATATTTTAGCTAGAATTATTGTTTGATGCAGGTTTTACCTTTATTTGTGGGTTGGCTTTTTTGGGTTTGTTTGGTGGTTTGTTTTTTGGCGTTTTTTTTGGACCAGCATTGGGGATTTTAAAGTAAATACCTTGCTTGTAGGAAAAGAATTCAAAGACATTGTTGTAACTTAAAATGAGACTGTGACTCTCATGACTTGCTTAACTATCTAGAAGATGTCTGTCCTGTTAGTGTAGAAGGTCAGGAGGTTATTAGGTAATTCCAGTATTGACTATTTTCTTATCAAAACATTGGTTAATTTATTTTGATCAGGCTGTAGCTGCTACTGTCTTTCATGCTCCAACAGCTGCTGTTAGCCATATATCACATCAGAGGTGTGACTTTTATTGGGGGAAGTAGAAGAAGGTTTGGCGGGAGCACAACTGACTGCAAAGGGCTATGGTCATTAAATTTGAGGCCAAACTTAAATCTGAACAAATACTCCTACAATTTGAGACATCATCTTAAATATGGCCTTACACTGTGTTTCAAACCTAATAGCTTCAGCATCAACAGCTCAAATGTGAAGTCGATTCACACTACAGATAAAAATGCAGATTGCCAATCATACGCAGTGACAGTGTTCTCTCTTAGTTTAGATGATGGATTTGTTTGTTTACAAACTGCGTCATAAAATTTAAAGGTTACTTTCCTTTTGAGAGAGTGTGTGTGCTTAGGAAGCCAGGTGAGTGCAGGGTTCCTTGGCACGTCTCCTTTATTGTAAGGGATGATCCCTAGCCCAAACCGGCAGATTAGGATGGAATGAGCTGGGCAGGAACGATGTGTGTTTAGTAAAACAACCCCCTTACCCTGTTTTAATTTGGTTTTCTGGGTGTAGTAGATCCTAGCTACTGTTAGCTGATATTGGCTGTTATTGGTGGCTGCCTGGCCTGAATTTTATTGGAAGCTTGTCAGCTGAAAAACAGTAAACAAAGCAGTATGATCCATATGTGTGCTTGGAATCTTGTTTCTGGAGATGTTCTGTTGGCTTGTCTGTTAACAGCAAAAAGAATTTTGCTGTATAGATTTCAGATATTTCTGTTGGAAAGCTTCATTAGTGCTGCGGGAGAGTAGAGCATGCTTGTCTTAAAA
>NW_008657115.1:0-6142 GCF_000695815.1 Acanthisitta chloris | reverse complement strand
GAATTGTGCTCTTAGACAATTAAAGTGGATAGGAACAGCAGCTGGGTTAGAAATGGTGGGTTGTATGTTTTGGATAGTAATTAAACCTGGATATATAGGACATGTGGTTACTGGGCTAGAGAAAGGGGGAACTGTGTGTTTTAGACAAGATGTATTGTGGCACCTGTTTTTTTCTTAACAGATTAATGAAATGAGGGGGAAAATACACATTCTTATTTCTTCCTTTGGTCTTTTAGGCACCAAGGAGCAGCCACTCTGACTCCTCCAGGCTGGTACGTGAAGCTCCCATCAGGGTTTGAGCAGCATCGCTGGCAGCAGGATGAGAACCATGTCTTGGAACTCGCATCCATGCAGGAGTGTTGCTGTGGGAAGAAGAGGACTACATCATGTCTGCCACTAGCCTGTCATTTCTGTCAGAACAGCCAGTGGTGCCCTTGCCACGTTCAGTTTCAGCAGAGCAGGCATTCCTCCTGCCCACTGTCCAGTTATTGAAGACATGGTGCTCCAGTCGTCGTTGAAGAACTGTGTTTGGCTGTCCTGTGTCCTCAGGACTCCAAAAGCTGGCTTCAGGAGCACAGCTAGTGGAGGCCTCATTATCCAGTCTGTTTCTAATGATGTTTTCCAAAATCTGGCCGTGGAAGACTGGATCCATGACCACATGGATTTAGAGAAGCGACAGGTCCTTTATCTTTGGAGAAACTCCCCTGCTGTGGTAATAGGGAGACATCAGAATCCCTGGTAGGAATGCAACCTCAGGCTGTTGAGGCAAAAGAATATAAAACTAGCCAGGAGAAGAAGTGGAGGAGGGACAGTTTACCATGACTTAGGGAATATCAATTTGACTTTCTTCACAACCAGAAAAAAATACGAACGAATGGAAAACCTGAAACTAGTTGTGAAGGCCTTGAAAGCCTTGCGCCCCCAGTTAGATGTCCACGTCACTGACAGGTATGACATCTTGCTAGATGGGCAATACAAAATCTCAGGTACTGCTGCAAAGCTGGGAAGGACAAGTGCTTATCACCACTGCACCTTACTCTGCAACGCGGATAAGTTTGTTTTATCTTCGGTACTAAAAAGTCCTTACAAAGGGCTGAAAAGCAATGCCACTCCTAGTGTGCCTGCCTCGGTGAAAAATCTCTTTGAGGAGGATCCTAGTTTAACTTCTGAGATGCTCCTGGATGCCATTGCTAAAGAATATGCTATGCAGCACCAAATAGATCATCATATCACCGTAATAAATCCAGCTGATGAGACTCTGCTTCCTGGAATTAATCACAAAACTGAAGAGCTACAAACCTGGGAATGGGTGTATGGAAAGACACCAAAGTTCAGTGTTAGCACGTGTCTTAACATGGCCTATAAAGGTTCTGTTCTTGATGTTAAAGTAAATATGGACGTAAAGCATGGGAGGATTGAAGTCTGTAACATTGATCTGCCAGAGCAGTGGCTGCCACCAGCACTGTACAGCCAACTGGTCAATGGCCTTACTGGCAGTAAGTTTTGCCCAAATGAAACCACTACACTAGTGACAACTTTGCTAAGAGTGTGTCCACAAGATGACGAGTTGCACAGCAGGTGGAATCTGCTGTGTGAGAATATGTTAATGTTAATGTGATTGCATTCTGAAAATATCACTTTTATTAAGTCAAACCTCTGCTGCTTTTTTATTTAATGTGTTGAAAACAAAATTAAAACATTGATGTCTACAAGCTGAATTTTACTAGTCAAACTGTTTAATTTTGTGCTTTTGTTTAATATTACCTGCTAGCAATTGAATTTCACACTGTCTGCACCCAGTGTTCCCAAGCTGTAGGATGGAAGCCACTGCAATAGGCTGCAGCTGACAAGGAACCCCCACCCAATTTAAAAAGGACATTGAGGCACAACAGATGACTGCAGCTACAAATAATAAAAAATAATCTTTATTCCCATTAAAAATAGGCATCTGTTACACATAACTGAATAAAACTGGTATCACAGCAGCAAGCCAGGGAGCTCCTATGGAATGTTTGGAGGAATGACCAGTAGCATACAGCATCTGTGGAACGTATGTAATTCATTTTGCTAATGTAGAACTGCAAAGCTGAGACACTCTTATGCAAAAGGACAAAGAAGGCAGACCACTGGCAAACTGTGACTCAGAGAACAAGGCAAAGACCAGCTCTGTGTCTTCCTGATTGCTGTGGAATAGATTTGTTAGAGGAAAAGAATAGCAGCATTAAAAGACAGAAAATGGAATACTGTGGAATAGATTTGTTAGAGGAAAAGAATAGCAGCATTAAAAGACAGAAAATGGAATAATAAAGAACATTAAGAAAGAAAAAAAAGGGCAATGGAATACACCAGCCATCAGGAAAAAGAAACACAGGAGGGAGAAAAAGTTCTAGCAATAAATATGCTACTAGAAAAGAAACACAGGAGGGAGAAAAAGTTCTCGCAATAAATACGCTACTAGAGTATAAAGGCCTATTGTGTTATAAGAGGCAGAAAGTGTAAGGCACCTATCAGTCCTGAGGCTGAAAAGATTTAGGTGGGACATGCAAAAGATGCCACAGCCTATTCTTCATCTCAGAATATACAGCTTTGGTGGATTCTTGCTGACAAAAAACTCCTGTATAAGAAGAAAAGGCAGCAGCAGCTCAGGTAATACCTTCTGGTTTCCAAAGGATGAAGGAAAGACAAGGAAAGACTTTGTCTTTATTCCAAATAGCATATTCCTTTGAATCATTATTAACGAGACAGTTTCAGGGTATTCAACTTCTGACAGATCTGTAAAATCAACTTATTTTTTTAGGGGACTTCCTTAGTAGTAGATTAATAGCTTACTGCAGTTGAGACTGGCATGACTACCCAGTCATTGAGCATTAAAGGCAGGGAATAAGACTGGGAGAGGATCGTACATCCTTTCCACACCTGACACTCAGGATGGAAATCAGGTATATGACCACACACCACAGAATAAAAGAACATATAGGAGGGACAGGGAAGAGAATACAGCTGTTCTCAGCTTTCCCACTCCAAAATCCATCACGTGGAAGCACGTAAGACAGCCCTAAAAGGACTGTATACTGAATGCTACAACATTTGTAGGCAAGGAACTTGGAAAATGGAATGTTAGGTTTGGGGTTACTAGTAAAGTCTGTGAAATGAGGTATTACAGGATTGCTCAAAACCCAGAACAGTGGCCATGACTAGAACACAGGTGTTAAAGGAAATAAATAAGACTGCTTTTAAAAGAGGACATGTGGCAGCCCAGCTTCAAGAGTCTGGGTCAATTAAAGATATAAAAAGCAAGACTGGCTGAAGACAAAATCACCAATCAAATGGAAATGACAGTAAAGAGGCCTTTGAAAGACAATACTGAGTGTCTGTCATGAGATCCAGATAAAATTTCAAGAGGGATTATACTAATTAAGATTATGGAAGAAGCACAGTGAGGGATTTGTACAGTTGTGTTTCCTCAGACTGAAAAGTCAAATATTCTTAACCCTAGAGATTATAAAAGCAGTGCTGCACTAAGTCCTTGGAAGAGTTGCTTCTGAGGGTGATCAGCTGGACTGAAGCGACATCCTCCAGGCTCACATTCCTATGCTATAAAAACACTTATTAAAAGCAGTTCCTATCTGATCAAATTTTCTTTGTGTGTTTACTGTGAAATACATCCACTGTGGTTTCGTGACAAGGTCGCAAGTCAAAGTCACAGTATCCAATGCTGAAACGACCCTGCAGAAATGAACAGAACAGACATGGTGAACACCTGCTGTAGGAAAGCTCATTCTAAGTGAATCAAAGAGGCCAAAGCATTCTTACCCGTGGTTTCTTAAAATAATCAAGTCCCCTTCCAATCTTAACCGTCCATCCATTGTTGAATCTGTTTTAAAAATTCACAGATTTGAATATCATGAGTATGTTGAACAAAATAACTGTTAAATCCACATGATGCACAAGCTCTTTCTTTTAATGCTCACTGTTTCCTAGTGTCACTGACACCTGTGTGAACCAGGAAGTTTTCAACCCAATTATTTTGTAGTGTCACTGACACCTACCTGTGTGAAGCAGGAAGACACCACTCTGTATTATAATGAGACCGTGTTCAGTTTGAAAACATGCAACTATGGAGGGCTGATTTTACACTTTGCACACCACAGCTGTAATTAGAGGTTGTCTCAAAAGACAGGGGTAAGGAGTCTGACCTCCAACAGCTGGCATTCACTCATTTTTTTATACCACCCACCTAATTTCTCGATCATGTATTGAAGATGAAAACTCAATATTCAGTGTTACTCCATAATTCCTCAATGACTGTTGTATTTCTTCCAAGCCACTCATCTGCTGAGCCCTCCCACTGCCCTGTCAAAAGTAAAAACAACCTGGTGGGCTTATTTTTTTTAACTAGATATTTAGGTTAGATAGGAAAAAGTTTTTCCCTGTGAGGGTGGTGAGACACTGTCCCAGGTTGCTCAGGGAGGCTGTGGCTGCCCCAACCCTGGCAGTGTTCACAGCCAGGTTGGATAAGCCTTGAGCAACCTGATCTAGTGAGGAGGTGTCCCTGCCCAGGGCAGGGGTTGGGACTGGATGATCTGTACTGTCCATTCCAACCCCAAAAATTCTATGATTCTGTATATTCTACTTCTGGTCACCTCTTGCTAAACTCAGCATCAAAACCTTTTTAGCATCAATGTAAACCAAAAGTAAGTAATTTGGATGAAGGCAGAATCAGCATTTCAAAGGCAGACAGACTACAGGTAGGCTTGGAATATGGAGGAAGAGCTAACTCTCAGCCTTTTGAAACGAGACAGGAATTTTTATTTGAGCCAAAATAAGTGCAGTGACAGTCTGAGAGATTTCAGCTCATCCAAGCCTGTAAAATGACAACACTGCTGTTGGAAGAGCAGAAGCAAAACCATATCTCAATAGCTGCTTTGGTTTTGATGACATTTTCCACAACAAAACTTGCACAGAAATATCTTTTGCATTTAAGATTCTGCTTACCAAGAACTTTGTTAGAGCTATCAGCAAACTCTGAACTTATAAAATTATTTACATTTAGCTGTCATGATTTTGTTTTTCCTTTAATCTGTGTTCTCTGCTGAAGGCATCAGAGCCGGAATCTAACAAGTTCTGGTAAGTAACAACAAGTCTATTCTTTTATCCTTTTTTTTTTTTTGCATGTGGTATCATGTGAGTACAGGGAAATAGAAAGCAGAATCTAGATGCTTACCTCATCATAGGAAGTGAGGAGGTGGATATTTTTCACTTTGCACGGCCCCTTAACTAGCATCTCGCAGAATCGCAGGAAGTTATACAACTGTAAAAATTTTATTTCATTTAGTAACTCCAGATTTCTTTAGTACTTACATCTGTATCAGGTACACCTGTAGTAGTTACATCTGTATGTACTTGCCTGGTGAACGTTCCTAATGTAAGGGTCCTCCACCCACACTTCAGAAACAATCTCAGTCAGGTACTCATGGAAAAGCTTCTCGTAGCCAAAACCTGTTGCGTTTTCCTCTATCCTGATTTGCTTATGGTATTTGCCATCTGAAAACAAAGTAAATCTGAAAATAAAGTAAATCTGAAAATAAAGGAAAGTAAAGATCAGGACAATTTCTGTGTTAAACCACCTCTCCCACAAAACATTCACATAGCAACAGGCACTTAAAGGCACAGGGCACCTTGTGTGCCTTTAAGAAAAGGAAAGAGAATACCTTGTTTCTCTTTACATACCTTGTTTTACCTATGTTTAGGTACCTTGTGGTATGTACATAGTGCTAGGTATGTTTACATACCTTGTTTCTCTTTCTCAATGTGCTTTTTAATGTCTTCAGCTCTGCTCATGTACTCCGAGATCTTCTGCCGGTAATGGCATTTTTTTGCCTCATTTTTCGTGGCTGTGAATCAAAAGCAGTTGGTTCTCCTGGGGCTGGAGGACACGAGGGGCACTGAGCTTTCCTGGTGGGACACTGACAGCTTCCCTCTCCAGGGGAAGGAGAAGGGAGAGGGAGAGGGAAAGGGAAGAAGAAGGGAAAGGAAGGAAAGGGAAGAAGGGAAAGGAAGGAAAAGGAAGGGGAAGGGGAAGAGGAAAGGCAAGAGGAAGGGGAAGAGGACAGAAGTACAATTTTGGGCCCCTCAGCTCAGG
>NW_008657114.1:0-598 GCF_000695815.1 Acanthisitta chloris | reverse complement strand
CAACTGCCTTGAGGTATGGGTCTCTCTTTTAAGTCTATACAGTTTCATTGGTCTGCAGAGGACACACCGTAGGGAGGTTCCCTCAGAACCTCTACAGAGGCAAGGCCTCCACCCTGATGCCCTTCTGCATTAGAGCCTCTCCATTCTCCCTGATCCCTTGTCTCTACATACTGATGTGACAAACCCAAGATCACGCTAAAGTCTTGCCTAGAGAGGCCATGGAACTCCCAAGATGCCACCGAGCAGGGAGAGTGCATGGAAGAGAATTGCTGTGTTTTCCAGGCCAACGAGTCACGGGGACGAGACACAGGTCAACGCAGTCTGCACGTATAAGAAGGAGCCCTCTGATCCACCTCTGGACAGGGTGGGCCTGTACCACGAAGTGAGCAACAAGACCAGAGGCATCACACAGCTGGGCCCCTACAGCCTGGACAAGGACAGCCTCTATGTCAATGGTGACCTATGCTCCTCTCTGCCTCCTCTGCTCTCCCACTGCAGCCATGTCCCCTCCTTCCCCTGCCTAATCTCTGGCTCACGACCCTCTCTTTCTCTTTCTCTCTCCCTCTCTTCCTCCCAGGTTACAATGAACAGCCAGTCC
>NW_008657113.1:18303-21033 GCF_000695815.1 Acanthisitta chloris | reverse complement strand
GGTATGGCAAGGTACGGCACGGCACGGCACAGCCCCCTCGTGCCCTGGGGAGCCACCCCCACCACTCCAGGTGTCACAATCGATTCCTGGGGAGGGCTCAGTGTCACTCGTGCCCCAGCACCTCGCCCTGGCACCTGATGATGGGCAGGTCTTGCTCCCACCTGGCCCTTCTGCCACCTTCTGCCTGGGGCAGCAGTTTGCCCTTGCCCTTGGAGGAGAGCGCACAGTCAAATGAAGACACCTTTGTCCTCTGCCCCTGAGCTCACCAGGCACAGCAGCCCAGGTGACCACAGCCACGCTGCTGTTTTCCTCTGCCTGCTCCTCAATCTCCCATCGTCTACCAAGCCAAATGAAAGCGACGCCTTCGAGCCCTCCAACAGCTCACACTGTGCCCACAAACCAAGGTGCCGTCTGCAGGGTGCTGGGCTCAGCAGTGGGGGAAGGAGACCAACAGGGCCCTGTAACTGCAAACGCTTTAATCTGCACTGTTTACCCTTGAGGCAGCGCGGGCAGAGCTGCTAATGATTGGATTTATTGGGTCTATTTTTAGAAGAAAGTCAGAGGTTAATTCCACGGCAATTACTGCCCAACTGGTGCTCACCCACTGCCCAGGGAGCCGCGCTCGGCCAGCACCAAGCCAGGGAAGGGGCAGAGCGGGCGCAGCCTCAGAGCCCCAGCACCAGGCAGGATGGACCCTGCAGGGACCAGCACCCACCACGCCAGCCAACAGCTCACTCTGCCACCTCTCGTACTGCAGGACCAGGACGGACAGGGTGGCAGCGCCCGCGGCTCTGGACGGGGCAGAGTCCGGTGCTGGCCGTGGCTGCAAACACTGTGCAAGGCCATGGCACTGCCCGGGCTGTGGGCACCAGTACCTCGGAGCCCCCAAGCCCTGCTGCGAGTCCTCCTGCGTGTCAGCTCTATCGTGTGCCAACAGAGAAAGCCTCAGAACTACACAACCAGAGTTGTCCCTTCTCCCTCAGGCACACACCACTGCTCACCAGCAGCACACACCACTGCTTACCCGTACACGCTGCTGCTAACCATACACTGCTGCTCAGCACACACGTGGCTGGCATTGAGTGGAGAGCTCCAGGGCACAGCGCTGTGCTCCCCTCGTGGAACCCGTGTGTCTCAGGCACAGCCAGGAAGGCTGAGGAGCTCCACAAAGCCACCGAGCTCTGCTCTGGCTCACACCAGAGGGGTGGGCTGCAGCCAGGTACAGGCAGCACCTGGAGGGATGTCAGGATGCTGAACTTCTTCAGACCACCTGCCCTTCTCTCTTGGTCGGGTCTGGACTATTGGTTAAACACCATTCCCATTTAGCAAGGTCTCACCACATTCAGCAAATTCCTCCAAGGGGCAGGACAGGCAGTTTTAATGCCTGTTAGAGGTTGGTGAGGGACACTGGGACAGGGCCAATCCCACCTGTGCTGCTGGAACCTGTCTGCCTTACTACAGCATGTGATGGTCCTGCAGAACCAGAACCCAAGCTGCAATTTCCAAGAAGAGCCATTGTGTCTAATGCACATCATCAGAACAGATCCCTGGGAACTTCAGCCAACACTGTCTGCCATTCCCATAGCTAATTGTAGCCACAGCTGCTGTCAGGCACCACAGCAAAGTCAGACACCTTCAAGTACTGAGAATCTTTGTGTTTGGCACCAAGTCTGGCTCAGCAGCTCCATCTCAGCCCTGGCTCATGCAGAGGTTTCATTCCTGGTGAGCATCACTGCGGCATCACGGGCCGAGCCTGGTGTCACACGGGTGTCACGCGGAGATGGCTTGGAACAGCCACTAGCAGCAGCTGAGGGACTCAGCAGCCGTGGCTGAGCAGTGATAACATGCACCTTGCAATGAGGTGTGCTTCTTTCTTCTAAAATTACTCCATTGAAAATGTACCTGTTTTGCACCGTTTAATCCTCTCCATTGCCAGCTGCTGGTTTTAGGTCATTCTCTTTTCAGTAATTAAAAATAACTTTGTGTGCTGCAGTGAGACATTGCTCAGCCATGACCTCATGCACCATCCTCTCAGCAGGGCTGTGGTCTGAGGCATCAGGGGCAGGCACCGCGGGACCCTAGCACCACCCCAGCCATCTACACTGCACCCAAAGGGAAGGGGGTGGCAGGTCCACAGACCTCCCAGACCTCCTGTTTACTCATGCCTACCGCCAGGACTTTAGCCAAGGATAACAACAGAGCCTGGCTAACAACACCTTTCATAACCTAAAAAAAAAAAAGCCCTAGATGTTAAAAAAGCCTCTTGTGAGCAGAAGCATCCAACCCACCCCAAACCACCACGGACGACAGGAGCATCATCCCCCAGCACCCAGGGATGGGCACTGGTATCTTCTCCCTGGTATCTCTGGGCAGTAACAGCTGTAACGGAGGAGTCGTACGGAGGTTACAGCTCAGGTGCACAGAGCAGCACCGGGTCCTTTCCAGGGGTGTCACTGGACAAACGTGGGTCACTCCAGCACGGGTGGCCGTGGCTGCTGCCTGCACATCCAGGCCCTGCCCTCCAGAGACACGGCAGGGCGATTATTAATTAAAATGCTCATCTATTTGCGCAAGATGATCAATAATTTATGCCCCTTTCTCCTGAGGTTCCTTCAGCAGTTTTGTGACAACAGAAAGGAAAAAAACCTTCCCTCTCTTTTGCTTTTTCATTTCCTTCATCACCTCCTACATGCTCGGTGCCCCGAATGCGGGAATTTAAAGCAAACAGTT
>NW_008657113.1:9132-18279 GCF_000695815.1 Acanthisitta chloris | reverse complement strand
CCTCCCTCCCTCCCTCCCATCCTCCTTCCCTCGGCCGCGCTGCACCTTCACGCTCTCCTGCTAAAAATACCGAAGACGGGATTTGATTTCCGCCGTAGCCACACAGTTTTATCAGAAAAATAGGAAATTTATAATACCCCCCTCCCCCTCCCAGCGTGGAGGAAGGCGTGCTCCCCACCAGGAATGGGAAACGAATCCGTCAGTAGAAAGAAAGGAGATAAACCAGGGAAGCTGCAGTTGGTGCTGAGACCTGGATCCCTGGAGCAGCCTGACTCGCAGCAGAGAGCTGCCCACACAGCCACCCCTCTCCTCCTGCCCACCAGGGCAGGGGCCTGGGTGCCCTGTCCCTGCTCCCAGAGCATCCCAGGCACCTCACCCCGGCTCCTAGCGCATCCCAGGCACCTCGCCCCGGCTCCTGGCACATCCCAGGCCCCTCGTCCCGGCTCCTGGCACATCCCAGGCCCCTCGTCCCGGCTCCTGGCACATCCCAGGCCCCTCGTCCCGGCTCCTGGCACATCCCAGGCCCCTCGTCCCGGCTCCTGGCACATCCCAGGCCCCTCGTCCCGGCTCCTGGCACATCCCAGGCCCCTCGTCCCGGCTCCTGGCACATCCCAGGCCCCTCGTCCCGGCTCCTGGCACATCCCAGGCCCCTCGTCCCGGCTCCTGGCACATCCCAGGCCCCTCGTCCCGGCTCCTGGCACATCCCAGGCCCCTCGTCCCGGCTCCTGGCACATCCTGCCTGTCCCAGCTTCAGCAGCAGTTCCGTGCAGAAGGGCCCTGGTACCACCTGTCCTAGTGCAGAGGCTGTGGGACACCACACCAGTCCCACCACCCGTGCGAGGCACACATGGTGCCAGTTGGCACAGGATGACACCTCCTCTCAGACCACTGAGCCCAGCCCAGCACTGCCCAGGCCACCACTCGCCGTGTTCCCAAGGGACACATCCAGACATCTGTTAAATCACTTGGGGATTGTGACTGCCCCCCTGCCCTGGACAGCCTGTGCCAGGGCTGGACAGCCCTTTCAGGGAAGAAATATTTACTAATTATCGACCTAAACTTCCCCTGGTGCAACTTGAGGCTGTTTCCTCTTGTCCTGTTGCTTGTTCCCTGGGAGAAGAGACCAACATTGACCTGACTCCAAACTCCTGTCAGGGAGTTGTAGAGAGTGAGAAGGTCTCCCCTGAGCCTCCTTTTCTCCAGGTTGAGTCCCCACAGCTCTCTCAGCTGCTCATCAGTCTTGTGCTCCAGACCAGCAGCTCCACTGCTCTCCCACACCCATGCCCAGGACCAGGAGCTGTCCCGATTACACCTTCCAACCAATTCCTTCCCCAGTTCCTCACGGGTGGAGCTCTGCCTTTCTCGGGCAGCCCCTGCCCTGGGCTTCCTCTGCCCTTCCCGCTCAGCCCTGCCCACTGGGGCCAGCACCAGAGGTGCTGAAGGCTGCAAGAGGCCTCAGGACTGCAGATTTGGACGCTCCACTCTATTGTGTGTATAAATCACTCGGTGGACGGCACCGCACACAAAGCCTCCAACTGCAGATGCTAATAAATTGGGAAGCACCATAAATAACAGCAAACCAGGCTGCCAAATGAAGGATTTAGATCAGTCAAATCCCAGGCTATGAGTTGTCAAAGCCAGTTTAACGCTGATAAGTGTGGGATAATAACTCACCAGAACCACATCCCTCCACCCCCCGTCAGAGCCCCGAACAGAGCGAGGGCTGAGGGGTTTTGCTGAGGGGACACGGACGCAGCCCCTGACCACACAGCCAAGCCATAGCACAACAATCCACTCCCACCCTGCTGCTTGGCTGCCATGGAGAAAGCAAGTGGGACACCGACGGGTCCTGTTAATGGAGAACAAAACCTACATCTGAAACCACCCAGGCAATGAAGAAAGCACAAGATCATGAAAAATTAAAGGGCTTAGGGAGCAAATGTCTGGTAGTGGGAGAGTCAGAGCACAAGCCCACCCAGAGCCCCTGCAGGGGTCTCAGTGCATCCCACTGCCTCTGCAACCCAGCACGCCACGAGCTGTACCCCAAGCACAGAAAGGGGTTTTGAGGAGGATGCAAACTTCTGCGTTTCCACTGAAAAATGAGTCTTACCTTGCTCAGGAAATGGTGAGAGTGCATTTCACTGTTTAAAAGAAATCCCCTTTGTCTCCCTTTCTACCTGCCTCTCTTAAAAAAGAGAGACAGTGAGGTTTTTAGTAACCCTGAAAGGCATGCTGTCAGTGGAGAGGAATTCATGCCCATGGCAGAGCTTCACACGCAGTTTGACGGGAGCTGTGGACATACCAACACACAGACCTGAACACCACAAGGCACCCTGAAGGAACTAGGGCCTGCCTTTCCTTCTGTAAGGTCAGATTCACCCCAGCACGGCCGACAGCTGCAGCAGAGCCAGACCCCAGTCCCCACCTCAGCAGGCAGAGCACGAGGCCCATCCAAAAACCTGAACACAGGTTTCGTCCCTGCCCGTGAAAGTGTGTCTGTGAGGAACCAAAACAAGGTGGACTTCAGGGCCCCTCAGCTACACAAAGGACAGGTTAAAGAGGAAGAACGCCTGGGCAAGGCAACAGAGCTGACAGGGACAGGGAAGTGCCACCCGAGTCCCACCAGAATGGGGCGAAAGTGTGATGCACAGGGTGATGCAGGGAGCCCAGGCCACCAATCCTCCCCACACTGTGTGGTCCACAGCGGGAGGGTGCGAGGTGGGAGGGCAGAGGTTGAACTGGGATCTAATGGCATGCAAAATCACATGTGATTGATCAGCATTGATTCTCCCTGCTGAGGTGAATGATAGTCTGGGAAACAGAGATCAATTCCACTGCATTAAGCCCAGTAAGGATCTGGTAGCATCATCAAAATGTCCTCAAACACCACTGCTCGCTGACACCATGAAGCGAAGCACAGCACGGCGTGGCATGGCACCTGCACCAGCCCACCGGCTCCGTCCCAGCCGGGCCAGGGCTGCAGCAAAGGAGGGAGGACAGGCTTTGTGGAGAAATGCCTGCCTGAGCACCGCCAAGCCCCAGGGAAAGCCCAGGCCCATCCCTCTGCCCATCATGAGTCATGTTTCCTGCAGGGATTGGGCTGAAGTTGCAGCTCAGATCAGACCTCCCAGCAGGTTTGGGCAGGGCTGGATGCACTGCTGAGCTTTGCTGTCTGGGTACAGCTCCTTGTCGCGACAACGTGATGCTGCAGAGCTAGCAGCAGCTGCTCCTTTTCCCCAAAATGGAATAGCTCTCCTAGATTTAAGTGCTAAAAATACTGGCACATTCCAAATTTTTCTGCCCTTGTTACAGCAAAGAATAATTTTGTGCTACCAACCTAGACGCAAGAAACTTCCATCTGGCAGCTCCCCCCGTGCCACTACAGGGTCCCCCCGCAGCGCTCGCCTCGGCGTGCAAGAACGGGAACCGACACCTCCCGCCATCCCGGCCAGCTGCAACCCACTGGAACTGCTGCAAAGGGGAGTTCAGGAGGAAATACCATCATGGAAGGGTTTGGCACAGAGACTCATGAGGAGCAGTGTCTCTCAGTCCCAGGTGCACAGGGCTGGGCTCTGTCCCCATCCCACGGCAGCCACGATCAAACTCTGCTCCGGAGCCGAACGCGTTGGCAGAGACTGTGCAGCCTCAGGATGTGATGGGTTGGGTCATTGACAGGAGCAGAGCAATAAAGCAGAAAACAAAGTGAAGAGCAGCTCTCAGGCAGAACCATAACTTGGCCCAGCCACCTAGGCAAACAGAGCAGGACAGAGCAGTGGTGCTGCCTTGGGTCAGGCTGCCCCAGCCCTGGCCCCAGTCCCCACTCCTGCCCACCAGCCCTCCCTGGCCCTGGGTTTGCACATGCAACACCAAACTCCTCTTTCGGCACCAAGATGCACAACTCATTAGCTCTTGGATTAATGACAATTTTTAGTTGGTCAGGCTATGAAGACCTAATAGAGCTGCTGCACATCACACCTGTGATGGCAGAACAGCATGACCTAATAGAGCTGCTGCACATCACACACCAGAACAGCACGTTAACCAAGGCAATTAGCATGGAACTTGAGAATCTCCCTACCAGTGCAAATAACCCTCACTTTGTGAGGAAAACTGACAGCTGCTCTAGGGTGTCCCAGAGCATCCTGCTGCCAGGAGATCTGATCAGCCCTGCTGGGCAGGGGGAAGTGGGGAAGCTGCATCGCACTGCCCATCTAAGCAAAGCAAACGCAGCCCCAGCCCAGGCAGGGCAGGAGAGGCTCACAGGTGCCACCTCCATCAACAACCCTGGCTGTGGTGGGACAGACCTGTGTGGACACCTGAGGTAACCACAACCCATGCTCCACAGAGCACGGTGACTCCAAAGCAAACCGATCGTGCATCGCGCGGTCACTGAAATCCATCATTTCTGGAATTATTTTCCTCTCTTTTTACTGCTCTTCTGTACACTGCTGCCCGTGCACACACACATGCCAGCGCAGCCCTCCGTGCCCTGCTGCGGTTGTGGGCAGCGCATGCACCCAGCGCCACTGCCCGGGCTGGACACTGCATGTGCTGTGCTGCCGAGCTGGCTCAGGCTGCCAGGAGCATCCCAGGCGACTCATCCGACTGCTCCGTGCCTGGGCTCGCTGCAGGATTTACGCCGCGATCCCTTTGCCAAGAGGCTTAGCAGCACAGCAGACACAACCCCCTCAATATGGCTGATCTGGGCTCAGGAAGAGTGATGGAAAATCCAAGTCCATCTGCAAAATATGCCCGTAAAATAAATGAGACTATAAAGAGCACCTGAGCGTCAATCAAGCCCTCCACCCTTTCCACACTAACACCTTCAAAAACTCCAAGGATTTCTGCAAACCTGAGGCTCTCTACCATGGAACTGTCTGGGCATAAAGGTGTAAGCACCTGGAAAGGGACCTGGCTCTCAAATACCCTCTGAAAACCTGTGATTTCCAGGGACACCACTGGTTGCTGAAACCCCAACAGCTGACACGGCAAGCAGGAACTCACCTATGTTAACAATACTGAGTTCTTTGTATTTACAAGATCGTTATCTCCAGGAGGAATGCAAAGGCTGCTATTCTCTGCGGGCAGCACCGTGGTGAGCACTGCAGCACAGCTCTGCCCCTCGGGGTGCTCCTGTGTTCTGGGGATGTCGCCTTGCAAGCCCAGGAAACCCTCGGATGAGCACCCAGTCAGACTGTTCTCGCGGCGGAAGGGTCGGCGTGCAGACACTGGGATGGATGCTTTCCAACGTGCTCTGTGTGCCATGCAGTCTGTCTTTCTGGTCATCTTGCTGCAGCCATCTGTTAGCTGATCAGCAAAAACCATCAACTCTTAAAAATTTTTAATTAGAAGTACCCAAATGTCAGCTAAGTGAGGAGAATTTCGAAGTGCCAAGCTTTGCTCTCATGTAGAGCAGCTGTTTTCAGCTTATGACCGAATTTTGTTACCATCTTGCTCCGATGTCATTCTCTATCTCATTATTCCAGTTTGGTGCACCTGGAAGAAGCCACTCAGGCTGCATAAGGTGCACCTGCTGTGGCAGGAGCTTCTCTCAGGACCCTGGCACTGAGTGCTGGGTAACAGGCACCACCTGCAGAGACTTCTTCCATGAAGGAGCACAAAACATGTTCCACGTGTGGAGACACGGTGACATGTGCCCGCAGCCAAGCCCAGGCACAGGGCAACCAAACGAGCTGCCTGCAGGCAGGTCAGCCAGGGAGGAGGCACCGAGGCAGAAACCCCAGTGCCTCAGCAGGGAGACACAATGGGCCTGGCTCAGGATGGGACATGGGAAGAGGCAAACAGGGAACCTTCTGCATGGGGCAGCTGACCCTTCTCTGTCACATCCATGTCTGCAGCAAGCAGCCACGGAAGCTGTGGCTGTCAGAGTGGTGGTGTTTGGAAGAGTGCTTAATGCCCCAATTCTACATCTAGGGGAGAGCAAACACACTAACGCTACGTGCAGACGGTCCCTGGCATTTGTTGCACAGATTTGAATTTAATCAGCTAAAGATGGCTTAATCCAACATCTGGGGCTGTATCCAGCAGGACAGCAGCACAAAGGGATTTCCTTCGTGCTGGGCGCCGGCAGCTGCAGCCTGGCAGGGCAGGCGATGCTCCCCAGAGCACCGAGCTGTGCCGCCCCCACCTCAGCACCCGTGTCTGGACAGACAGAGCATTTCAACCTGACATCAGGCACCACAGTGCTCTGCCAACAGGATTTCCCCTGCCTCTGTCCCAGCCAAGCCCCATCACCCATCTGGGAGGTGACGTGGCCTGTCAGCACACACCACTGCCCTCCCAGAGCCTTTGGGGACCAGTGCCACTCAGGGTCCTCGCTCCAGGATGTGTCCTGTTCCCAGAGGTGCCAACGGCTCAGCAGCACCTGCAGCAGGCGGCTGCTGTCAGGCTCTGCCACCACATGTGGCTCCACACTGCTGCCCACTGCGGTCCCACCGCACCTTGCCAGGACACAAACCCCTCACAAGGCAGTGCAAGAGCTCATGGTAACCCAGAGCCCCTGGTCGAGGCCAGGCCACAACGCACATTTTGTCTGCTCGCTCTAAAACTCATCACAAACTACATTTTCTGCCTACTTCAACATTTCTTCCCACGGAAGCTAGATGTCTGTGCCATCATTTTCAATCTGCCCCTGGAAGAGCTTGTCTCAAGACATTTTCCTTGCAGTATTTTAATTAAACTTACTTTCTTTCAATTTAGTGTTGGGTTCATTAAGTGACATCCTGAGCCACTGAAATGAATTGCTTAAGAGTGATTTGTGCAGCAGCTGAAGGAGCAGATTGCAGCCATAAATGAGTCTGTCTTTGAACTTTGTGGGTTTTGCTGCTGGGGGTGTGGGAAGCAAGTGGGGGTGCCACAAGTCCCTGGGGAGGGCTCCAGGTCTCTCTGGGCGAGGAAGCATTTTTGCCTCCTGCTGGTAAGTGACAGAGAGTGAAAATCACTTGGTTTATAAACTGCAAGTGTAAATAACAAATATTTCTATTTGAAAACAATCAGAAGTTTGACAAACATATCTATCTTTAGTGGAAACAGACAGACAAACCTTGCTTGTTATGGGAATAAACTCCAGGATCTAACATGCTTCCAAGTGGAAACATGGACATTCACTAGATCCAGTGAAAACCCTCTCCCAGTCAGATGGGATTTAATTAAGTTGATTCTGACAGGGAATTAAAGGTCTTTGCTGGGAGCTCCATTTCTGGTGTTGGGACAGGATCATTGAAGCTAAACATGGTGCTTCCCCAGGCAGGATCAGTGCAAAATATCTTTGACAAAACTGTTGTACTAAGATAATCTTAACGTTGTTCATCCACCAGGGCACAGGGAGCAGAGTCAGAGCTGAACTTGGCTGTTCCCAGCAAGGTCTTATCGTTAACACAGCAACATGCCAAAACCAATTAGAGTGCATGGAAAACTGCTTAGTTTATTCTAAACTAGAGGCAAATGCAGAGACAAGTACAGAAAAAGCTCCTGCACACGAGGGGCCAGGCAGGGCAGGAAGCCATCGCTCGCCCAGCCGCTCTACCAACGGCCCCACAAACAACACACCAGCCACCGTGACAAACACCCAGTTCCCAGCTCACCAAGGTCCTGTGTGAGGGGCACGTGATTCTGCTGGGAACCTACGATTCTGCTATCGCAGTCTGCCAGTGATTCTGCTTAAACCAACTGCCCACCCTGCCTTACCACACGGGTCCAGGGGACTCTGGGCTCCTGCCCCGGAGCACAGCAGCTCCCAGGAGGCTGAAGCGCTGGGCAAGGCACGGGAGAGCACTTTGAATGAAGCTCTAGTTAGTGGTGAAGATTGTGACTCCACTTACATCACAGGTGAATGGCGTGGCACCAAGGCACAATGATTCTGAGCACAAGCCCATTACTGGCAGGAGAGGAGTGGGGATGGTGTGAAAAACACTCGGATCCAGCAGGAGAAGGGTCAGCAAGTGTGTCTGCAGCACTCAAGGTCAGCACCCAAAAGACAACTATACAACATCCAACAACTTTCACTGAAAAGCTGCAGAGGTAAACATGTTCTCTTACAGACCATCTTCTAGAAATGAGGTGAGAGCTGGGCGCCTTGTCTCTATTCCTCCACATGTTGTCAATGAGAAAGTAGGTTGCCAGATGTGACCAGGTATGCTGCTTCTACACACCACCCACGGCCTGCCTGGTGCTTACCGAAAGACAAGGCACTGGGCTTCCCTCTCTCTCGTGCTCCTGCATGCTGAAGTTCACCGAGGAGTGAATCACATTGTTTAAGGCCGTGGAGCAGATCTAAACCCTGTCACTTCAAGCCTGAGCCACATCCAGCTTCAGTTCAGAGCTCCCCACCCGAACACAGCAGGTCACCCACCTCCAGCAACTCAGAGCACAGCCACTTCCACAAGACTGTGGTGCTCTGGAATGCTGAGGGATTTGGGACAACCTCTGCTCCGAAGCAAGGTCAGTACCATGAACACCTGCCCATGCACACCTCCATCCCTGCCCAGATGCCTGGGCACACGCTGGGGGAAGGGTGTGGATGTTAGCAGTTGTGCTGGGAAGCTGCTTCCCACTTTGATGGAAATCTGGGGATTACTTAATTCTAAACAGAAAACAAACTGCACTGTGGGCTGTGAGCAAGTTTCGGCTTCGTTCCGAAGGGTAAAAAGTGAAAATACTAATTAACCCCAGTTGTTGGAAGAACGCCCTGCAGAAACATGACTCAGAATGGGTCACAAATCATAAAATAATAATAATAAAAAAGCCACAATGCTCTGGGGACATTAAGCGATTACAGAGAGTTGTTATTTGGCTGATTTTCACACTTCATTAGCATATGCATAATTTAACAAGTGAACGTGCTGTGGGCTGGCAAGACATAAGAGCCACTTCCTTGAAACACGAACTGTAAATTGGGACACCACAGCTAGGGGTTTTGCTTTAAATCATGATGGAAAAGCAACAGACATCAATTCTGGGCCTTCGGCAGGAGGAAAGGAGAGCTGCCATGGGAAGGCAGCTCCCTCTCCGGCCCCGGCCCAGGGCGCCCAGCAACACATGGCTGGGAGCCACCTCAAAGCCATTGAACACAGAATTAGGTAGATCTGGATGAAACAACACAGCGAACTTGTGACTTCCTACCACGAC
>NW_008657113.1:0-9089 GCF_000695815.1 Acanthisitta chloris | reverse complement strand
GAATGGCACCAAAGCAGAGGGTGGACAGACTTGGGGAGTTACCCTCAGAGCAGGAGACCTTCCAGCATACTCCTTTCCCTCCCAGCAAGGAGAAACGAGGGCAGGAAACAAAGACAATTCATCGGTACCAGGCCAGCCCCATCACACGGACGGGGCAATGCCAAGGCGAACCAGACCCCCGGGGGCCCAGGCTGCTGCCAGCCCTCGTTTGCAGCAGTGTCCTGCAGCCCACGGGCAGCCACTCCAGCAGCTGTGACATTCGGGGACCAAAGGCTCTGCGGCCATCAGCCACGGACCGGGACACCCGGGACCAGCAGCCCAGGGCACACATTGCCCACTGCAGGGCTCCCACCGTGGCCAGCAGGGCTGGGCGGGCACAGAGAGCATGGGAGACCAGCACAAGGAGACCTGAGACAGAAGGCAGAAGAATGGTTCAAATGGGGGAGAGATGAGCCCTTCACAAAAAATAAATCTCTTTTTGCTTTGGCTCACGGTTTGTGGCTGCCACATCTCTGACCACCGTTCCAGACTGTAATTTGCCCGTATTTTAACAGACGTTCTGTTTATGAAACTGCAAGAGGATTTAGTACTTAAGAATAATGCCATGAGGTTTGGGAGATGTTTCTTTGTATGATTAACTGACCACAGGCCATTTGTTTTACAACAAAGAGGCTCAATGATCCGTGCACACTGATTTATTCAGCCCCATCTAACGCACTGGCTGACATCTCCCTGGTACCCACCACCAGGATCCGCGTGATGACGGGAGGGATGCAGACCATGAGAGCACATGCCCAGCGCTCTCCACAGCAGAGCATCAGCTGGGGCAGAGCTAGGAACCCCAGGTCATGGTGGGAAAACCCAACCACTGGCACACCAGGTTTCACAGTGAAGCAGGTTTGGCAAAGTCCTGCCTTCAGGCTCTCCCTGGCACTCAGCTCACTGGAGCATTGCTGCACGTTCCACCCACATTCCTGATTTTAGATACGATGGTTGCTGCAAAGATAACAGGCAAAATACACTACAAAATAAATAGGGGGAAGCAAATAACAGCTCTGCCACATCGGACACTCCTGACACTGCTTGTTGCTGAAATATCACTGCACCGAGACAGGGAGAACTGGCAAGTGGATATCACTCTGAATAAAAGTGGAACTGACAAATGTACTGTAATTGTCCAAATTAAACAGCTGATGGCAAGTACCTGGCATCCTCCAGGTACCATGTTTTTTCTCTCCATAAGCACTTGATTTGCATCCATCCAAGCTCTAGGAAAGGTAAACATTAATGGCTGCTGGAAAGGTTATCCTTATTCTGACTTTGGCTCTCAATAAATGAACAAGAAATGTTATGACTATGAAAGAACTCTGAGTTTCTCCATCCAATGAAATGCAGCAACACCTGGATGGCACTTAATGTTAGTTTGTTTTGCTGCACATAAATAATTAGGAGTGAGGATGAAGTACTATGAAGCTGAACTTAGGAGTATGAGCAAGGCTACAATGAGAGTAATAAATTATGCAAAACTATTTGTGCTCGGAATGTCAATGTTTCAAGATGATGCAAATAGGCACTTTTTGAACCTCATCTAAAAACCCAAAGAAGCCTCAGGACCAAACCATATGGTTCAAGTCAGCTGCCCATAGCAAGCTTAATGCTCCTGCCAGCCAGCGAGGATTTGGGCAATTAGTTTATCAGTGTGTTTATGCAAACACAGAGAAAAAGAGTTGGGGAAAGTCTCCTCCATTCCACTCTGCCAAACTTACTCAGCGCCATCAGACTGAGAGAACATAGATCCAAAACTTTAAAGCCCAGCTAAGCCCCAGCAGTCCCAGCACCCTGCCAGGCAGGACTGATAACACCGTGGGGTGGACAGGGCGCGAGCGCAGTGCTGCGACCAGAGCCACGGGGCACGGGCAGAACAGTCCCTCCCAGCCTCGAGAGCCTACCGAACCTTCAGCAGTGTCTGTTGTATCACTTACAGTTTATTATTGTCTATCCTGAGCCCAGGACAAAGAATATCTAATTATCGTAATTGCTTCTGCTTGGGGAGTGAGTCCTTTACACTTGCATAAAGATGCCTGCAAACAACAGCGGTTCTGCCTGCCCAGGCTGCGGGTAGGGTTTTACATGCTCCGAGAAGATTAACTATTCCTAGTGAAGAATTTAATTACAGGAAGTGATTAGCTGAGTGCTCCCAGTCGATACAGCCACGGTCCGAGCCACGCGGAGTGGGCGCCTGCGCTCCTGCACGGAAAGCCCAGAACAGTGAAACTGCAGCAAAGCCATCTGGGGTTTAAGTGACACCAGCCAGACCTGGATCTCCACAGGCCAATTGCAGCATGCTGACTCAAGCAACATTCAGCAGGGCTGGGAAGGGGGAAACCAATAAAAAGTCAGCAGGAGCTTGAAGCTCCATTTTAAAACACAGGAATACATTGGTTTATAAGCTTCTTGTTTTCTAATTGCAATGCTGCAGAAATCAATGGCTTTTGGAAAGCAAAAGAAACACACACAGTAAACTGCTCGAAACCCTGATAGCCAGAAAACTGCGCGTGCCAATAAAGGTATTGTTTTCCCCATCTTTTGGAGGAGGATGGGACAAAAGAATGCCTCGAATACCTCCCATCTGCTGTAACACTTTTCACTACAGGCTAATAACTGTACCAGCAGCTATTCACAAAGCTAGAAAAAACTGTAATTACATACACCTAAAATAGCCTTCCAGCCTGCAAATAGCACTGCCAAGGACGTAGCGAAGGCTGAAGCCGACAGCCCAGCCAAGCTGCCTGTGCTGCGCTCACACAGAGCAGCCGAGCGCGCCGGCGGGGCAACGCGCACGGGGGACACCGTGCTGCGATTTCCTACTGCTCATTACCACACACACCTCTTCCCAGGCCTGCGTGTGCACTGAGAGGGTATTGCTGGACTCTCAGCCACGAGAGCCGCCCAGCAGCCGCTGCCTTGAGCCAGCACGCGGGTTTTACCGGGGCGGTTTCATCTGAAGGCCTGAGACTGCGTGTGCAGGCGAAGAAAGCCTTTTTCTGGCAAACCCTAGTCCACCGATTTCATCACCTCGTCAATAACTTCGCACGTTGTCAGAAACAGATTGCAAGGAAAGAAAGAGGTTTGCTGAGGCAGCAGCTCTCAGAAGACTGAGAACAAAGTGCCCCCCAAGTCAGGAATTCGGCTGTATTGTGGTACCTCAAACCGGGGCATGGCTCCTGCCTGGAGTCAGGAGGACCATTCCCAGCCAGGGAAGCGAAAGCCACACATTGCTCATCCTGGCTGCACCATCTGATTTTGTAAATCACATATCTGTCACCGTGGGACAACAGGCCGTGAAGCAGAGCAGCACTGCGGCGCCCTGCTCGGAGCGGAGCGCTGGCACCGCCGTGCTCACCGTGGCAATCGCTCCCCACAGCACGCCACGGTCTACAACACACCAAACAAGTCAGGGCAGATGCTTCGCCCATCCCCAGCAAGTGGCAAGACAGGGCAGGACCCTCAGCCCAATGGGGACAAACACTTCCCGTGCACAGCAACATGAGCATCCCTACAGAGATGTGTCCCCCCCAGAAAGTGCAAGGAGAGGTAAAATGAATCTAAGAACACCCTCACAGGTTCCTCTCTCCGGAGAAAGCAGAGCTCTCTCTTAATTAAAGAAACAAAGCCTTTAAGATTAGGACTTCAAAGCCTCTCTGGTTCCCAGGGCTGCATGGGTCCCTGGCAAGGGGAAGCACACCAGACGTGAGCACAATTTGGAGCAATTTCTGGTAGTTCTGTGCAGTCTCTCCTCCTGCCTCTGAAGGATGGTCCCAGCTCACCCCGAACCACTCCCCTGCTGCTCCCCCATGCCTGGGCCTGCCTGCCCCTCGCATGCACAGCTGCACAGCGGCGGGTGAAGACACAGCTATACAGGCTGTTGGATTCAAACTGCTCCTCCCTTGAGAAAGGTGGTCCTCAAAATACTTGTGAACATTCCTCTGCCCTTCTGCCTCCTCCTGCAGGCGGAACACCCCATAAGACATGGTGGGGTGGCTTCTTCCTGCCAGACAGATAACCCTCATGCAAAGAGGGAACTTTAGCACTTTGGCTGCTTAAGGAGATGGAAGGACAGGAGACAAGTCAAAGCCCTCAACAGCCATTTCCCTCAGGCAACATAGACAAGTGTAGAGCCATAATTCTCCCATCTTGGTGGTGTAAACCACACGGGTCATCGTGACCACATAGCCAGAGGTGTTGGGGATGGGATCTCACACCTGTATTTAGTAGGCAAAGCACTATGGTTGCATCTGTAATCAGCAACATGAGTGATGAGGGGACATGCTGATTGGGATCTGCAGGCCAGGCCAGTCCCAGGCAACCTTCACATGGAAATAGCATTTGGCCTCGAGAGCCTAACTTAGAGCAAGGCTAATTGTATTAAGGACCACACAGTGTATTGCTTTATTTGTAATGAGTTTTAGGCTTCAGAAGCTGAGAATCCCATCTGCAGGAGCAGACTGTTGCAGGATTCAGCTATTAATAGCCACTGGTACACACTTACTTCCAGCTGAGGGACACGAGGGGGGAGGAGACAACCAGATGGAGACAACGCATTAGAGTGACACAAAGCCAAAAAAAGGATGATCCACTTCCCCACATCCCCATACACATCTCAGGCTTGCAGCAGGGAGCAAACAAAGTGTCACATGTGATTAACTCATAAACATACTAATTAGAAAGTTCTTACACCAGATCAAATGTCCAAACACGACAAGACTTCAGTTTCCTCCCCAGAGCCCCATGCAGACGAGGTAACTGCAGACTTCAGCTCCAGCTTCAAAGCAAGATCCATGCCCAGCCTGGCAGTGCACTAACAGGCAAGAATCAGTAAACACATCTGTGAAATACAAGCAAGAAGACCCATCTCATTTATGAAGGGCTTTGAGACCTGCTAGTGAAGGAGTGCTGGATGAGAACCAGGAGCTGCTACTCCCCTGTTGATGCTACAGCCAGATGCAGATTCCCTAGCTCCTGACTCCGGCCGATCTCCAAACCAGCCTGACAGCAGAGACTGCAGCCACCAATGGGTACAGCAACAATGGGGAACTGACCACCTCAAGACCCATTGGGAGACATGGATCTGGCTCCACTGACACCAGAAACAGCTCCAGCTACGAGGTGATCTCTGCATGGCATTATGAACACAGCCTTGGGTGAACTCAACCAGTTAGAGCCACAGGCACTGAGCTCTGGCTTTGTTCTATGCCCAATGACTAATAAAGGATGCTGCTGCTTTACTTCCATTGCTGAAAAAAGCTGAATACTGTGTCATAGCTGGAGAACCTCTGTCAGCAGCAGCTCACTGCTGCACTTTGCAGGACTCCTAAGGAAAACATCACACCAAGATGCCAAACAACAGTATGAAAGAGGATCCATGGCCAAAATGCCCTGCTGCAGGGAAACTCAGACCAAGCTGTACAGAGGCAAAGGGGCTTCTTCCAGCAGATACCTCCAGGCTGCTGGCAGCATGACAGCCCACTGGCACTGGGTTTTCTCCATCACCACAACACACTTGCTAGCAACAGTCTAGAGGCTCCTCACAGTGACTGTGCCTCCAGCTCTCTCCCACTGCCCAGCCCCCAGGCTGCTTCCCATTCAACACAAAGAACACAGCAGATGCTCAGCTCAGAGCACCACTCCATACACCTCCCAGTCCAGCAAAGCTCCTGGCACTCATAGGCAACACCGGGGGTGGGCAGGACCATGCTGCAGTAGGACTCCAGCCACACTCTGGAGACAGAAATCATGCTGGGTCTGATGGCTGCATGAATCTGCAGACCAGAGCCCCAACTTAAGGCCAGGGTGGAGGGACACCATCACCAAAACTAAGCCCAAAGTCAGCAGTATGTCACTGCTGGGGGAGGTGCAGGTCCCTGTTCGCTCCAGAGCCTTCTAACAGAGACTCTGTGGCAGGAAACTGCTGCAGAGACACTTGTGAAGATTCCAATAGGCCTGTCAGATGGGACTCTGGCTTCTGCCAAGAAACCAGGCAAACAACCTCAGCACCCCTGGATCCCAGTGTGCCTCATGTCCTCCAGCTGAGAGCATCACCTGAACGGATCTTCCCAAGCAGAGGCAATCACTAGCAGACATCTGGCACACCGCTCCCCCAGCCAGAAATTTTCAGTGGGGAACCAGTTACAAAGCAACACTGCTCAGGCTGTCATTATAATTAAGGCTCTGTCAGCCTGCTGCAACCAAGGCCAAGTTTATTTAGGGATTGTGAGGGAGGGCTCTCCGAAACAGCCTCTCTAATTCTTTCTCTTCCATTCACCTGATCCCACAGAGAGGCACATTTCCATGGACAACTTGCCACCTGAGGTCAGAGTAGCCTTCACCTCTGCTGATATCTAACCTTCAGAAGCAGATCCCACCTCCTTCTCCAAAACAGCAAGTGCATGGATGGGGGGACCTATGCCGTTATAGAGGTACCCAGTGGGGCTGGGAGCAGCAAGGCATGTGTCCCATCTGGAGGCAGGTGTAGGCAGGTGAGCTGTCACTGATGCTCCTCACCTGTCTTGAGGAGCAACACCATGCACCCCATGTTCAGGACAGCAGCTCAGGCAGCAACAGAGCAGGTCTCCAAGGAAGTAAAGCTCGTTTTCTTGCCGGCAGTTTCGTGCTGGCTGAACAGCACACTGAACAGGAGACCTGCACACTGCAGCTCTCCAGACACCTTCCATAGGGTTCCTGTGCCCCCGGAATGCCACACGTGAGATGGGTGCTCTTCCTGGCAGCAGGGCTGTGCAGGATCTGCACCACAAACACCTGAGAACAATCGCTTGGTGCTGTTCACAGTGCATCTGAGCGAGTTCAATAGGTAGGAGCCAGGTGTTAAACAAGCTACAGCCCCTCAACGCCAGTCAGCATCTGGTACCATCAGTCTGAGCTATGCAGTGAGACAGACTCATCAATGTGTGCTGGAAACAGCAAAGCGCTGGTGTCCCTGTGCTCCCTGACCTCCTCCCCTTCTTGCCCAGTAAAACTGGCTCAGCCAGCAAGGGAAGCAACCAGTCACCCCTGCTCAGCAGCAGCAGGGAGTGGGCTGGCAGGCACTGGGTATTTGGCCAATGCCTGCTCTCCTCAGACAGGTTCCTGTCTGTCAGGGTCTGATTGCTTTTCCTTTACTCACAGAGCTAACAAAGCGAATGCAAGGAAATACCAGATAACTTGGCACCAAGGCTGTGCTGCTCATTTCGGGGCTCGCTGGTGACACAGCAGCACAGTCAGGGGTCCCAGCACTACCCTCAGCTCTGCCAAGCTGGCCAGGGGCCATTGTCACTACAGCACAGCTGGGGCTGGCCAGGGGAGACCCAGAGCACCCAGCACCAGGCACAGAACATCAGTCTGGAGCTGGACACACCATGCACTGTTGCAGCACAGCCTCACCCCATCCCTGACACAGGGCAGGGTGCCAGGGCAGGGCAGGACCCCAAGGGCACTGACTGTGGAGCCACACCAGCTCAGGTCACGCATCAGTCACAGCTGAGACATGTCTCTCTTGCTATCAACACGTATGTCACTGAGGACTTGGATATCAGGAAAGAAAACACCAGTGTGAAGCTTAAAAAGCCCAATGGTCTTTCAAAGCCTACAAAACCCTGGAAGTGAGCACATTTGGAAGTTGCACATTTGGGGATCCCTGCCCGTGGGGCTGGGTTCACTGGAGCAGTGGCTGTTTGAGGGTCTGGGGCTTCTCCTGCTGTTGTACTTCTCAGGGAGCTTCTTATCAGCATTTTGGAGAGGTTCCACTTTGATACCTCTGCACTAAAATGAGCTGCAGATCAAACCAGGCAGCCAGCAGAATTTTTAAATTAAACTACAAAATTATTTAAAATCCCCTTTGAGGATGTTATCACAGGGTTAACACCCACTCTGGCTTCAGATAATACAGCAGCAATAAATGGTAATGTGTGCTATGGAACATGATTTATTTTTGCTGAGCAGGCTTGGCATTATAAATCTCAGCACTCTTAACATTTAAAGTTGTTATTCCAATGACAAAATAGACATGAGGGAGATAACAGTCTTTATCTCCATTAACGTTTTATTGTTGTTCAGAGAATATGGATACGGACGGATCCAAGGGTAGGAAAATCACAGCAATTTGTTTGCATATGGGGAAGCTGAGATAATGGTTGTGTTTTATGACCACATCAGGGAATCAGCTGAAATGCAGGACAGAGCAGATCGAAACGGGAGATTAATCGGCTATTTTGGTTTCTGGTTTCTATTCCTATTACCTTTCCATTCCCAGGACCTGCCTTAGTGCGACGTCAGGAGAGACAGTGCACGGCGCGTGGCCGAACAGCTGACTCGCGGCGCCAGAGCGAGGAACAGGCTTTAAAGGAGACAAAAAGGCTGCAGAACAGTTCTGTGCAATGCAGGCAAGCAGCACTGCCATAGAGGCAGGATCCGCCTGGAAACAACCCTCCGCTCTCCCCTGCAGGGCCGCAACACAGAACTCTTGACCTGTCTGGCATTTTTCCTCCTTCCCAAGATACACATCACACCTCGGTACCACAGGACCCTCTGTAAACTGACCCCGAGACAGTGAGCTGCAGCTGCGGCCAGGGCTTTGCTGCAGGAGGCTTAAGCAACTGAAGGCTGAAAACCAAAACAACAGAAACCCTCAGAAACCACCTGCCCCAGGGAGGGCAACGCTGCCCTGTCCCAGGACACACTGGACCAGGGAGAACACCCTTTCTCCTCAAGAAATCAGACTCGTAATGCATCAGGAGAAAATAACAATCGGTGCTGGCACTGCCCTGAATGGAGACGTTGACTTCAGTGACTCAATCTCACCTTTTCTTGGGAGATTGGCCAGGAGGCAAACCGGGCACAGCATTCCTGGCAGCGTACGAACCACACACCAGTGTCCCCACATCTGGGCTCCAGTGCAGTTGGCAGCCCCCAGCTCATGGGACCTCTGGGAGGGTAGCGAGGAGCCCTGGTGCCACCGCCCAGGGCTGGCGTGCCTGGAGCCGGGGCAGCTCCCTGCAGGGGTGCTGGGCTGAGAGGTCCCTGGGCGTGGGGGTGTT
>NW_008657112.1:426-1445 GCF_000695815.1 Acanthisitta chloris | reverse complement strand
CTTCTTCCTCCTCTGCTTCCTCCTCCGCTTCTTCCTCCTCCTCTTCCTCTGCTTCTTCCTCCTCTGCTTCCTCCTCTGCCTCTTCTTCCTCTGCTGCTTCTTCCTCCTCTGCTTCCTCCTCCGCTTCTTCCTCCTCCTCTTCCTCTGCTTCTTCCTCCACTTCTTCCTTCTCTGCTTCTTCCTCCTCCAATTTCTCTTCTTCCTCCACTTCTTCTTCCTCCACTTCTTATTCCTCTTCTTCCTCCTCTGCTCTTTCTTTCTTCTTCCTCCTCCTCTTTCTCCTCCTCTGCTTCTTCCTCCATTTCTTCTTCCTCTTCCTCTTCTGCCTCTTCCTCCTCCACTTCTTCTTCCTCCTCCTCCTTCCCCCTCTTTCTCCTCCTTCCTTTCTCCTTCCCCTTGGTCCTTCTTCCTCCTTCTCCTTCCCCTTCCCCTTTCCCCTTCCCTGTCCTTCCTCCTCTGTCTCCTCTTCCCTCTCCTCTTTCCTTCTCCTCTTTCCTTCTCCTTTTTACTTCTCTTCTTTCCTTCTCCTCTTTCTCCTTCCTCCTTTTCCTCTTTCCTTCTTCTCTTTCTCCTGCCTCCTTGCTTCCCCTTTCTCTTTCTCCTTCCTCTTTCTCCTTCCTTCTACTTCCTCTTTCTCCTTCCTCTTTCTCCTCTTTCCTCCTCCTTCTCCTCTCCTCTTTCCTTCTCCTTTTCTTTCCTTCTCCTCTCCTCCTCCCTCCTTTTCCTCCTCCCTTTTCCTCCTTCATTTTCCTCCTCCTTTTCCCTCCTCCCTTTCCCTCCTCCCTTTTCCTCCTCCCTTTTCCTCCTCCTTTTCCTCCTCCCTTTCCCTCCTCCCTTTTCCTCCTCCCTTTCCCTCCTCCCTTTTCCTCCTGCCTTTTCCTCCTCCCTTTCCCTCCTCCCTTTTCTTCCTCCCTTTTCCTCCTCCCTTTTCCTCCTTTTCCTCCTTCCCTTTCCTCCTCCCTTTTCCTCCTCTCTTTTCCTCCTTCATTTTCCTCCTCCTTTTCCCTCCTCCCTTTCCC
>NW_008657112.1:0-209 GCF_000695815.1 Acanthisitta chloris | reverse complement strand
CCTCTCTCCTTCTCCTTTTCTTTCCTTCCCCTCTCCTCCTCCCTCCTTTTCCTCCTCCCTTTTCCTCCTCCCTTTCCCTCCTTCCCTTTCCTCCTCCCTTTTCCTCCTTCCTCTTCCTCCTCCTTTTCCCCCTCCCTCCTTTCCCTCCTCCCTTTTCCTCCTCCCTTTTCCTCCTCCGTTTCCTTCCTCCCTTTTCCTCCTCCCTTTTC
>NW_008657111.1:44543-54446 GCF_000695815.1 Acanthisitta chloris | reverse complement strand
CCCGTCCCGCCCGGGCCTTGCTCCCCCGCCCGGGCCCCCTCGGGCCGTTCTTCCTTCCCCGCGCTCTCGGCTGGGTGTCTCGGATTGGGAGCATCGTCCGTGGGACCGAGCGGGTGGAGGACCAGCGCGGAGGAAACAACAGGTCTCTCCGTTCTCGCCTTCTGAAGCCACAGCAGCGCCTTGCTCTTGGGATTATAAATGTTTGAACTAAGATCCAGGAAACTGGAAGGAGAGCCTCCCGTAGGAATTAACAGAAGAGAAAAAAGGGGAGGCTTTTCCAAATCCTTCCCAAGAAAGCTCGTGCTGTTTCCCCGTGCTGTCCGTACTCTGTTTAATAATGCGATTGTGACCTGAGCTGAATTCGTGAGCGATGAACTGTTGAGGCTGTTGCACCGCTGCATCGGACTACGGTTTTGTTTTTTTCCTCGGCACATGATTCCTCCATCCCAGCTGTTGCAGGACCTATGGGCCAGTAAGAGAGGGATGGGAAGCTGAGACAGTTTATTTTCACATTCTTCTGTTCCGGGGACTTGGCAAGTTACCTGAAGCTGCTGCTTTTTACTGGATCTGCTCTTCCCCCGGCAGGTTTATTTGTTTTCATGTGCACGGGGTGTTTCCATTAAATAGACATTGGGCTGGAGCTGGATGGATGCTTTGCAATCCAGAAGGGTTTGGGGGATAACAGAAAACTGCTAAAACAGAGAAGAACTGGTACTGCAGGAAGCCTGGGGCCTGTCTTCCAAGCCTTTTTGTTTTATTGAGCAAGGTAAATAACGCAGTGGTGAAAACACACGGCTTGTCATAGTCATGCAGGAAAGTGTTACAAAGCACTTCAGACTGTTCCAAGTCCTTCAAGGGTCTGGAGGACCCACAGTTAGAATAAGTTTAATTGGTCTTTAAAACATTCAGATATGAGTATGAAATTTAAGGCTGAGAACAAACTTAGTGGTACCTGAGAGGCTGAGAACTATTTTTTGTGACTTGCTTTAGGTTCCTGTAGGTTTGGGATGTTGAGAGAGGCTGTCTGAAGAACTTTAGAAGCCTTAGTGGTTCAGTGAGAGTGTGCAGTCATTCTATTAGTGGGTTTTTCCATGCTTCTTTAGAACTTGATGCCTTAGCTCTGGTAAGGATCTGTTAAGGTCTCTTAAATGCCCTTCCAGTTTACCAGTAGGGCTTACATTTGCATTAACTGCATTCATGCTGTGCCTTTAGTTATTTTTGCTTCCCTTTACTTTTGTTGTCCACGTTGACAGCTGCTGCTATTTGATAATGAATTATGGTTATCTCCTGCATTGGAGTCTTGGTATTTACCACTCATTTACATGCATCACTTTTACCATAAACTTTCTACAGCCAAAGTATTCAAAGTACTGTTTTAGATACGGTCTGTATACATTTGAAGCATTGGAAGAAGCAGATAATGATTCTGAAAATGTGCAGTGTGATCAGTTGCTGGGGTAAGTGTGTATTTTTTTGGGGCAGGCTGCATGCCTTGCCTTTGTTTTTTTAACGATCTCAGTAGCAGTTTACTCTTCACAGAAATATAAATTAAATCAGGGTTTGAAATGCAGCTGTAAAAATCTGGTTTTGCAAGAAGTCACGAGATTCTCATTATGAAGTGATGCCTTGATTACACTGTGTTCTCTCACAGTCTTAATGAAATAGTGGCAAACACTGAGGTGTTGGCAACCTTCACTGATGCTATCGTGGGGAAAAGCTAAGTGGGTATTGTGGGCAGTGCTCAAAGTTCCTGTTTAGATTTGTTTGACTTCAATTTATGGTCTTTGTTTTGTCTCCTTTTGTTTCAAGATGATGTGTGAGGTGATGCCAACCATCAGTGAGGCCGAGATTCCCGCTGGGGGAAATGGAGGCCATGGTTCAGGTTCCCCATTACAGTCAGATGCTGATTCCCACTTTGAGCAGTTAATGGTGTCCATGTTGGAAGAAAGGGATCGTCTGCTGGAAACACTCAGAGAGACTCAGGAGACACTAGCCTTGACCCAGGGCAAGCTGCATGAAGTTGGTCATGAGAGAGATTCCTTGCAGAGACAGCTCAATACTGCACTTCCACAGGTATGGACATCTTGGGAGGAAGGTATCTTTCAATGCTTCTTGCATTCTTTGTGGTATTTTGTTGGCTTTTTGTATTTTTAATGAAGAGTCAAGTTATGTTGGGGAAGATACATTTGGCTTAGGACTTTCTTGAGGTATCTGTTGGTGATTGCTGACTTTGAAAAAGATACAAGGCAAGGCAAGCAGAGAATAGCAGCTCTTTCCCAGTTTCTGGAATATTTGGCTTAGCAGGAGTGTGAAATCATGTCTATATCCTTTTGTTTAATAGAACTTAATGGACTTTGTTTTGTCACTGGTACCTTTTGAATGTTGTTCATTCATATGCTTAAGAATTAATGCCTGGTCTGGTGGAAGGTGTCCCTGCCCGTGGCAGAGAGTTGGAACTGGATGGTCTATAAGGTCCTTGCAACCCAAACCAGTCTGTGATTCTATGAATTACACACAGACCATTCTGATACCGTTAGGGACTTGGATTCAAAAACTTGCCAAGTTGCAGACTGCTACCTTGTGAATACCTGCTGAGTTGTCATGGCAATGCAGAAGTCTGGATGTGTTGCTTAACCCATTTAGTTCCTTCTGGAAAGTTTGGATTTGGGTCTCTCTCCTTGGCCCTGCCAGGAGTTCCTCATTACTGACTCGTGGGAGGTGCAGTGTGCCAGCACATGGCCTGTAGGGCTAAGTTTGTTATGTAAGGAACTTAGGAAAGGTGATTGGAGTCTACAGAACTTGTTGGGTTTTAGCCATTCTAGTTAAAAGTAATACAACTGAACTTTGAACATGCTGAGAATCATTTGGTTTTGTAGGCAAAGCAGAGGCTGCTGTTGGTTAACTGTTGATAGCCTTGTGCTTTCTAGCATGTTGGTGGTTGTCCCATGTGTGTCACAAAACGTTACACTTGCATACCTTATTCCAAGATTGCTTGTTGTTTTTACAAATGTTTACCTATCCTTAAATATTGTCCTTAATGTTTATACCCCTTAAACCTGTAGTTTTAAACCCTCTGTTTCACTGCTCCCATTATAATGTAATCACTGGGTGACTCTTGGTATGGTAATTGGTACTGGCAGTTACTAAGGGATAGAAACTGAAAAGTTACACATGTTAATCTAGTTCTGTTACAATGGTGTGATGGAAATCAGAAAGGAGAAGTTTGCAACCTTTGCTGTTCCCTGTGTTAAGTCATGTGCTGCAGGCAAAAATCATTCTTTGTTTTTCTGTTGGAATAATTGTGGCTTCCCTTCAGCCTCTGTGTCAGGTCTGCTGCATTAATGGATGCCATTAACCAGTTGTGTGACCTGTAAACTCTTAGACTTGAATGTGTGGCTGAGTAGAATCACCCAAGCTCTAATCTGTGTTGTTCCTCTTTTTCCTTTTCAGTTCTCAGCTCTCCTTCCTAAATCTAGTAAGCTCCTTATGTGTAAACACTTCTTTCTAAACATTTCTCAGAGATTAATAAACAGTTCCCATTTTCAAGAGTGCCATAATTGCATGGCTTCATGTGAAATCTGTAGGAAAAGGAAGTCAGTCGAGGGAGAAATTTTGCTCAGTTTTATATAAACATACAGCAGTGTATGGATTTTTGTAGATTGAATTTGTTGACAACTATGTTCTATTTTTTCAGGAAAGAAGGGATAGTAGTGGACATTGTAACAAAATATTTATCATAGTTGTTTTTGATTTAGTAAATCTGTGAACATCAATTTAACTAGTTGAACAAGACCAGTATAATTGCATGAGTTACTAAATCACTATGTAACCAAAGTAGCATTTCTCCCCTAGACTTGTAGCTTGTAAGAAGTCTTTGTAGCTGATTTTAAAGTACTTTATCTTAGGAGTATTGAATTGAGTTGTTTTTATGTACACTGTTCCTGTTTTGTGTATTAAGCTGGATCAGCCAACTTCAGACCATTCTCATACTGATGGAAAGTCCTTGTATAAGAGTAGGAATGCCAGATTGATTGCCTCTATACCAACTTCTCTGCTTGTAGTATGAAGACAATTTCTGATGGCATCCTGTACTTAATTCCTGACATGCACTGTGTTTCTGTGTATAAGAAGCTCCTACTGGTTTGTATATAGTTAGTTACAAAATGGCAAACTAGTACTTGGGTATTTGAACATCTTGTGGCTTAGGAAAGTAAATGCGTTTTCTGAAGGCTCAGAGGAGCAAACTTTTCTAGTACACTTAGTGTGGTGATCACCTAGGAATTGAAGGCATCAGACTTAGCTCACATAAACCTGAGACAGCTATTTAGAGTAAGACAACTTTTATTGGGGTTGTCTAATTCACTGGGAGAAAAGTCTTTTAATCTTGGATCCATGTGCTTTATCTGTTACATTTACATGAAGCAAAACTGACTTGGAGGTGTTTTTTTTTTGTATGGACAGCTGGAAATGAAATACATCACCACTGCCTTGATAAAATAACTGGATTCTTGGCAATGCTTTTTGTTTTCTGGGAGTTACCTTCTATTACACATTACCCTAGTCAAACTGTACTCTGACCTTGGAAGATCAACTTGATGAAATCAAATTGCTGTGCAAGAACTTAATTTTATTCTTTCTAGAATTTTTCACTGAAAAAAAAAAGGAAAATAAACTTTTTACTTTGAGAGCTTACGGAACTTTTAATGTAAACACAATCAGTTATGATTCTAATTATGATCTTGGTGGATTTAATTAGGCCCTTTATTTGCCTTCTAGAGTGTATGCTACAAAATTGAAGGCTTATGTGCTTAAAATTTATAAGTTAATCTGTGAAACATACAGGATGCTAGTGGATTCCAAAGCTAAATTTTGAACTTTAAGTGTGAGTCCTCAGCAGATAATCTTTAGTTGCTTTCTATGCACAGTATTTCATCACTGCTGCACACTTCTGTTTAAGATAGTGTGTGTTAGTTTATATTTGTATTCAGTTAAATTCAGCTGTGTCTCCATAGAAGGATCTTCCTTCAAACATCTCAGAAATGCTGTTCAATACCTCACACGTAAGACACGTCAAAACACTCGATCCCAAGACTGCCCTGGTATTGTTTTGTAATGATGGACTTAAGGATTTAGTTGCCATTCTAATAATTGTGGTATTTGGATTTCCTCCCGACAAGTTTGAAGTCATACAGGATGTCATAGATGTAGAAATGAGGTTTTGAATTGTACACAATATGAAGAACACAGTTGCAGAAAGTATATTAAGCAAAGGCTTTGCCAGACTCTGCAGCAGCTGAAATTTCCTCAGCATTTGAAGTGCAGTTCACTCCATTTACAGTACTCACAGCTGTTCAGCCTTGAGGTGCCACAGTTTATGCTTCTGACTCTAACCAGAGCTGGTACTGACTTCTAACAGCAGATGTTAATCTCAGCAGAGCACTCTGTGTCCAGAAATGGTAGAGATGCAGGAGAATTTCAGATGTGCAAATGTATGGCAAAGCAGACATATCCTCCACTTCTCTCACCTTGTTCTGACAGCAGAGATGAACATGACTCCTCCCATTGCATTTTGAGATGTGTCTTTTTAGTCTTGTCGACTTTCAGTTGCTAAATCTCACTTGGCTCTTCCTGTTACTAAATTACTGAATAGTTAGGCTTTACACTATTTTAAGTCAGATGGAGATGGAGTTAGTGGTCAGAATTCTTCACCGACTCTATCAATTGTATTAATACTTAACTTCCCTAGCATTTCTTTCTTTGCAAGGTACAAAACCAGATAACTTTTGCCCAAAGCCTTCAGAACATGAAATTACCTGAAAGTCTATGATTGGACAAAAAGAGGAGTAGCTACACTTAAACAATATAAGGGAATACATTGAGGACCAAGTCTCTAGCACTGCTCCTGACTTCTTAGTTTCCATTTAAATATGCCTGGGTTTGTTTATTGGAACATCCCACCCCTACCCAGCAGACATCTGTCTGCCTATTGTTAGCAACTTGCTGTTTATATTGCTCTTTTAATTTAGGTTTTCTTGATTATAAATAGACCTTCTAGCTAGCTTAAATTTGGAATTAATTTTGTTTTCTTGTGTTTGAGGATGAATTTTAATGCTGTTATTGTGTCCCATCATAAGAGATTTTATGAAGCATGAAACTATTGATTTTATTTTCCGTAGCTTATTTGTAGGGACAATGTTGTGGTGACTACACAGAAATGCTTTTTATTTGTTTTTAATAGTGGATGAGGCCCTGAAAGATGAGCTAGTGATTATTTTTCCCTACTGTTCTGCTTCTATGTGCAAATGTCTGGCAATGTGTTTATTAATGTTTGGTGTGCTGGAGTCTAACTCAGAACTGCATAATATGCTTCACACTCTTACTTTGGAGGGTTTTGTTTAGTTTTTTGTGGTTGGTTTTTTTTTTTTTAAGTTTTTCTGCTTTAAAGGAATATGGCAGAGGTCTTCATCTAAGCTGCTTTTGGCAATTTAGACAGCTTAAGTAACTTTGAGTCTGTTAGGCTGACTGGTACCTATTGACATATATTAGAAAATACTTAGCATAATCTCTTGTGTATATACAAGCTACAAATACTGAGCAGGGATAGATTTGTGTTGTGTGTGTCAGGTAATGTGGGTGTTCAAAACTTTCCAAGTGTATTTTTTTTTTTTTGTAAGCCTCCCTGTGGATTCCCCAAGTGTCAATGTATGGCAGTTCTTGCCAGGAAAAATGTTTTCACATTCTCTGGGCTGAAAGAAGGATTAGTATTTTGCTGCTGAATGTAGTGAGGATTTTATTCAACTTGCCTTTCTCACAGAGGCACAGGGAAATAGTGTTCCCACATTTTGTAAACTCCAGATGATTGTATAGTGAGCTGAATACTTATCTGTAGGTCACTTGAGGAGATTGTTCTCCTCTTTGGGATGTTTAGAACTGGAGTAGTGTGACAGCAATATTTGTTAAAGGTAATGCCCACTTTCACTCTGATGTGTTGTTTTCCTTGAAGTTCTCTATAAGCTGATGTAAATAGATAGTGAATAGGGTTTTGCCTATGACCTTTATCTATTTCAGACTTTACCTTTGGTTTCGTATAAGCTCTACTGAAAATCAGCTCCTTTCCTCCTGCTTGGCCTGACAAGGCTCTGTGGCCTGTGCCTGCAGTGGCTGGAACTGCAAGGTTTTTAAAAAGAGAAGCTTTGTTGCTTAATCTTCTGCTGTTCCACAGTGGCTAGCCTTGATCTTTGCTCATGGGTTTCTGTTCTACTCAGGTAATGGGTTTTGAGGATGGTAGTGAAAATATTAATGGATTGGTTGGATCTGAAATATGCTGTGACTATTGATGGATACATATGATTAACAGCAGTCAACATATCTTTTTCTGTAGTTCATCTATCTTATAGTTATGCTTTCAGAAAGATAAATATCTAGTATTTTGTTTCAGAACTTCTATGAGGTGCACCAAGATTCATGAGGCAAGTGCAGAAGATTCAGGGCCAGGCTGGATGGGGCTCAGAGCAGTCTGGGCTAGTGAGAGATGTCCCTGCCCATGGCAAGTTGGAACTAGATGATCTTTCCAACCCAGACCACTCTAGGATTCTGTGATTCCTTAATGAAAAGATCATTACACTACCTTTATTGAGAATAGTCAGATATCTTCAGGATGAATTTTAAGCAAGAACCCTCAGGTGCTTAAAGGACTATGTGGAAAAAAGCTTGAAAAATTTGCTATATGTGCCCTTTGAGTTTTCTGAAAGAGCAAATATAACTTCTACTTAGAAAATAACTGGTTTTTGTTTGTTGTGATAGGAAATTAGGCAGATCTTGATGTATATTTTGACTTTAATTTTTAAATTATTTTTCTTGTTTGTTTTTCCTCTCTGTAGAACAGTTGTCTCTAGTTGGGTGCTCTGAGCTGTGCTGTGTTGTGCCTTACTCCCATTGCTGGTACATGGTAGAGTACGTAGTAGATTTTGGTATCTAATGGTATAGAAATATTCTGAAGCACAGGGGTTGCCTTTTTTAATCCTACCTCCCATATAAATGCATATAAAATTTGGTTCTATATACTTTTTGTGCAGGGGAACATTGTTTTTTAGATGCATATTTACCTATATAAAATTGAGACTGACTTGAGGTACAGTTGAAAGATCTAACTCTGAATGTTCATGTAAAGACACTGCTTTGCAGTTGAAGAAGTTTAGTAAACATTGCCTTCACGACACCGACAGTTTCCTGTACTGAGAAATGCAGTTTATTTTGAATTGAGAAGGAATTTTGGCCACCAAAATCCTTAGTGTATTAACTAAAACTTTCATGTGGAGAGGGCTCACTCCAAGAGTTCTGTGGTACTAGAAGTTCTTCAGCTAATCCAATTACAGATGCAAAGGATGACTGTGACCTGAGAAACCAAGGTTAGAAGAGCAGAGCAGGTGTGGAGGACAATATTGGATGTGTGGGTGAATCTAGTGGGTCCTAATTTCAGATTATCCCTTCAAAGCTCTTATTTGCTGTATTACCTTTGGGTGAATGCCTAAAACTTGGGTTTGGATTGTTTCAGGGATGCCTTGGGATACCATTGTGAATCTTTTATTCCTGAGTAGTCTGATTTTTCATACAGTATTATCACCTTTTCGTAGTTCATGGGAAAAGGCTTGGAAGGTCATAACATTCCTTTAGCTTTATGTTGCAGGTGCATCCAGTAATTTCTTTCTTTTAGAACATGCAGTTTGAGTTTTCAGAATGTCTTGTGAGGGTGTGGCTCAACACTATTATCTTCCAAAAGCCCAGTCTTTGTTTCAAGAAGTCTGGAATTATTTTGCTTCATGTAAAGTGAAAATGAAGCAGATATTTAGGATTTTACCTCTTACTGCTTGCCCATGAAGGAAAGAAGTTGTCCTTCTCCCCTCTTGGTCTCATTGATGCTGATGGTGACATTGGTGTCACTCTGCTCCTCTCTGGGAGCTGTAGTCTGTGCAAGCTGCATAACTTTCCTGTATTTTGTGCAATGGTCACAAAAGATTGTCCTGGGAGGCAGTAGTGGAGAAATGGGCCAGGGATGTCTTTTGTCTCGACTGAGTAGGAAACTGCAGGTTTTCCTTTTGCATCATCTTTCCCTTGCTTGTAGCCCAGTATGGAATAGGAGCTTCATCCCCTCCTCAAAGCAGGTTCCTCACCAATCCTCCTTTCACTTCACTATCTGTTTCTGGTAACACCTTATTAACAGACAGTCCTTGTCTTTTTATTTATTTATTTTATATTTCTTCTCTGCATTTTTGTGTTACTGATCCCCCTGGTTTTCTTCTGTGATGCAACACGCTTTCTGGGTTCAGATACTTACCAAGTTTGGATCATTATGGGTATCTCTTGTGGCAGACAAAACGATTACTTTGAAATTAAACTTCCCCATGAAACAGCTCTTTGCTTGATCTGCATTGCTGAATTAAGTTTTCTGGGTTTTTTCTGTGTTTCAGTACTAAACTTGTCTGTTGTAAGACCTGAGACTGTGCTGTTTTTGCACGGACTTTGGAGTTGCTTGTCTGTGTAAAAATTAAGCAACTTTTCCATGGAATGATCCAGTAGCATTTATCAGAGTACTACAAGTTTGGATATATTTAGCTTCAGTAAATTCACTTAGCATGTGAACTGGGGGCATAGAGTACAAAGAAATAGAAGAAGAAAATGTATGTTGTAAGACCTGAGACTGTGCTGTTTTTGCACGGACTTTGGAGTTGCTTGTCTGTGTAAAAATTAAGCAACTTTTCCATGGAATGATCCAGTAGCATTTATCAGAGTACTACAAGTTTGGATATATTTAGCTTCAGTAAATTCACTTAGCATGTGAACTGGGGGCATAGAGTACAAAGAAATAGAAGAAGAAAATGTAAAGAGCTTGTAAGTTTCCTGCTG
>NW_008657111.1:37069-44530 GCF_000695815.1 Acanthisitta chloris | reverse complement strand
GCATGTATCTCTCCCGAGTGAGTATTACTTGCTTAAACAAGTTTGAAATTACAAGACAGAAGTGTTCATCACTTGGCAAAAAAAATAAATACATAAATATAATAGGAGAGCACTGAGGGGGAAGTACATGTTGGTGCTTGTTTAACAAGGGTGGCTTGGCCAACCTGATTCAGATATTCCCAAGCATTCCCTGTTAATGTAGTGTGAAAAATGTGCTTTTCAACTACTAGCCACAGAACTAAACCTGGCAACTAGGGCCTGAGTGAATGATTAGAATAGGGCAGGGCCTCACTGTTCTTGCAAGCAGGAGTGTCTTGTCACTGACATAATCCTGCATGATGGGTCTTGTTCTGGGTCTGGTTCTAAAAAATACTGAGATATTAGTCATGTGAGGATTAGGTTTTTTTAAACACACTAGAATGCAGTATCTAGGATTAGTTAAATAATTTTAAAGTCATAAAGGTCATAGGAATTTAACATTTGGAATTATGCTATTTCTTGGGGTGCAGTATGTTTACAGAAAAGCACATCTATTTCTTGCCCAAGTCAACTTGGAGTCCAGTGTTGTTTACACCTTAAAAGATGTTGCTGCAGCTTTTGTAGTAGCTGCTTAGGCTCCCTAATGAGGGTCCCAGCAAAATAACTGAGCCTGTTAAATTTTCTCAGCATATCTTGCAGTTGTTGTGCAGTTTGGCATCGCTGAGGAGCATTGCATGCTGTGAAATCCAGTCTGGGATCCCAGGAAATCTTGACCAACCTTGTGTGGAGAGGAAAAAACTTCAATGAAATCTCTCTAGTGTCATATTAAAGATGGAGACTGGTTTTGTCCCATACCTGGTCAAACTGGTAATACAGGATTCTTCCTCTTTAATTAAGTACAACTGTATTCTGCTTTTGCCACAGTGGGTATGGGTGTGGGTAGGTTTCTTCACTGACATAGTCTCCAAAAATGGAGATGCCTAAAGCTACAACTAAGAAGTTGTGCTGCTACTTACTGTATTAGTTACTAATCAAAACAGACTAGGCTAGGGGTGCAGGAATGTGGTAATTTATATTGTGAAACCCTTAGAATTCAGAGTGTCACTGAGAGGCATTTGCTTTTCTAGCACCCCCCAAGTATGGTAAACTTGCTTCTGAGTTAATTTAACTTGTTATTCTGGAATATTGGTAGTTGGGTTGGTACAGTATTGAAAAGGATTACTGTGCTGTTGACCAGTCTCTGTACAAAGTAGCCATACACATTCCAAGTTGAAAAGCCTGTTTTTCAATGATGACTAAAGTTTTCCTGATGCATATATTAGCTGATCTTGAACATTTTTCCAAGTCAAACAAGCTTGGTCTGGTTCTGAATACTTTTGTGCCTTATCTGCCCTTTCAGGGGATGTATTCCTGTAGATCCAAGAGCAGCTAAGGTGGAACTCTTTGCATAGCCACCACAATGTGGTGGTTTTGCCTTGTGGTGGATTCTAACCATGTGATAGAAGAAGGTTTTCTGCTGCCATTGCATATGAATAGATGCCAAGTTTCATGCAAGTCTGCAGAGCACTTCTGTATTTCCTCTGCTTGCTGCTAGGCAGCTGTTGCCTTCCAGCTGTTGTAATGGTTCAGCTTTTGGACTTCCTTACTCAGAAGATCCACAGTGTTGCCAGAGTAGGGGCAACATTTTATAAGAATTTTACAAAGACAAGTGAAGGAAGTAACTTGTAACTAGTATTTCAAGCTAGTGTTCAGTATGTTCATTTCTTGTTAATCCTCTGCTCTTTGTGAAGTTCAACTGAGTATTTGGAGAAAGCCTTGGAGGAAAAAACCCAAGTATTTTGCTACAGTTTTTCCACTGGTTTGTATGCAATATTTGATAGACATTTATTGCTTTAAAAGTAGTTAAAAAAGCTCTGTTAAGGCTGTGGTAAAAATGGGTAATGGCCAGTCTGGATGAACTAAACATACACCCTGTGTGACCTACCGTACTTTGAAGAAGTTGTGGTGAGTTAAGGCTGATGAAAAGATTTTCTGGAGAAATTATGGATTCTAAATGTTTTGCTGCTCACAAGGTTGATTGCCCTGCAGAAGATGCATAGCAAACAGTCATGTAGAGATCACGTGTTGCATGTATGACTGTTGTATTCACTGTGGTGTTTGGAGATCTGGTTAATGGTGCAGCTTGGGAGACACAGGGATTGGCAAGTGCCCCTTGCAGTGCAAAGTATGGTGTGTAGCTGGGGACTGTTGGCTCTCCAGGGATACACAAAGGTATGTTTCAGCATGAGGCTTTGCCCCTAGTCTTGTGTACATAACAGCACAGTTTTGCTGGGTTTAGAGCAGATGAAATGCAGGAGTAGAGGTGGCAATGGTTTTGCTACTCTGGGTGGTTCATACAGGCTGTGGTTAATGATCTGAGTGTAGGTGGCTCTTGTTTGCCTGTCTTAGAGCTGTGCTTCACTCCATGTACTAGGGCTTGCAGGCTCACTTGCCAGGCTGTTCTGTGGTGTGTGTAAAGTCTGAGCATTGATTGATGTGGTGAAAGGAAAAACCTCTGATCCTTTGAGAAGGATTCAGTGACGTCTGGGTTCCAGTACTTCCCCCCCACACCCCAAATAGGACATGTCTATCAGAAATGTGTCAGATCAGAGCTACAGTAGGGAGAACATGGAACTGATGTGATTCTACCTCCCTTTTCCTGTTATTTCTGCATTCCTTTTGCAAAGCTGCCAAATACCTTCATTTCTGTTGCACTGGAAAGTGCAGCCCTTCCGGAGAGCTTCCAGCTCTGAGCTCTGGATTTAGTGCTTTGTAGTTGAGGCTCAGTGAATGCTGTGCATAAATTTAAGAAACTCACTGAGGATGATAACTGGAAACCTCTTTATTACCATGGAGACTTGGTCTTGCTATAAGCTTTTCCATTCTGCTCTTGGGCATATGTTTGGTACCTACTGGCTGTGAGTTAGACGTCCTTTGGCTCTTCGCTTGTCAAATTCCAGGCAGTTGATTCTCCTTTCAGCTCCAAAGGAGAACAGTGAGAGTTTCATTCCAGAGCAATAGCATTATGCAACTGTAAACACGTTAGAACTTAATTGCCTGTTTAGGATTGAGCAGTGCTAATGACTAAGCCTAGATAGAGCAATCCAGAAGGTAAACTTGAAGGATCTTGTACTAAAAAAGAGGGTTGGAATGATAAGAAATTACTCAGGTTTAGTATTAATCACTATCTATCAGCTGGCAGCAATACTCACTTGTGATTTCATGCAGTGTTACAGCTTTTGGTAGAGGAAAGGAGGTGTGTTTTTCAGTCAAGGGAAATAGAGACTTCTGAGAGTTCACCCAAGGTGGTATTAAACATTTCAAATATCTCAATGCCACTAGCTGAAATGGGAGAATTCTTTTAATAGCAAAGAAATCTGCACCTGTGTTTCAGGAGTTCTGTTTTTGAGTTATAAAACATCTTGTGCATAACCAGAAATAGGAAAGGAGGTCAATACACTAATTATATAATAAGCTCCAGTGTGTTCTCACTCTGGCAAGTAGTTAGCTCCACTTGGAAAAACAGCTACTTTGAGCATGAAAAGCCTTTCAGTGTTCTGAAACACAGGATTTTGACATGTCCATATTTTAATATTACTTTAAGGATTCTCTTGCACTCCCTATAAGTTGTTGGGGGTTTTGAGAACAAAAGATAAACTTAATTCATAGAACTAATGCTTGGAATAAGTTTTGTGTTTCCAGGTTAGTAAATCCAGGCTGCTTGATACTTACTGGAAATCAATTTCATGAGGTGAAAAGCAAAATATTTCTCTTTGCACACTCCAGGCTAATTTTTATCTTTCCCATTAGCATATGCCAGAGAGATGGAAAGATTGAAAGCAATGCTGATTTATTAGGTGAAACAGGCAAAGCAAAATCCGTGCTGGTTGTTGTTTTTTCTGGATCTGTTGTTAGTGTGTGTAACTGTGCTTTCTTGGGTGGCTGCATTTAACGATGAAAACATGTCAATTCTGTTTAGTTTTAACTCTCAATACCCTTGAACTATTTCATAATTCTGATTCGTGGCCTAGAAAAAAAACAAACCCAAACTGAACTGGTGTGACTAAATAGGCACAAAAATTTGCTTGCTAGGAACTTCTTAGTATATTGTGGATCTTGGTCACTGTGTGCTACCTAAACCCCTTAGGTTCAAAGTGAAGTGACTGTGAAATACCTGTTAGGCTTAGATATTTAATTAATTAATTTTAATAAATTACTGGCATCATTTGGAATAATTGTGGTTTATATGTAGTGCAAACATCATGATGGAAACTTACCTCAGGTCCCGTTGGTTTCATCCCTGATGGCCTTGCACTTTCCTCATTTGTCCTCCTCGTGTTCTCTTCAGCTTCTCAGATTTGTGAGTGGGTTGGATGATATTCAGGTTACAGACCAGAACGATCACTGTAAAAAAGAATATTACTTGGAAATGAAACAGATAATTCCACTCATTTATTTCAGTTAGAGATCTTCCTAAAGATGCAGCAGTTGCATCTTCATCTTTCTGTTGTCTAAAGACAGTACTTCAACAGCATTTAATATTTTATTTACGTGATTGAAATGTGTCCCTTTTTATTTTACTTCTCTCTTCATCCTTTATAGAAGTTTTCTGGCCATGTTGAGCCTGTAATCCATGATTCCTTATGCACTCAAGAGTGGTGTTGGATTTTATTGTGGAATAAGGGTTTTTTCTTGATGAAATTCCGAACAAACTTCCAGTTCTTTCTGTGGAGCACCCCTAACACATAGTTTATGTTCATGGATTTCTAGGGATTACCTCTGTTTCAGGTTTTTTCCCCTAGGATAAATCCTGTCTTCCTGTCATGTAGCATTTCCTTTTGTGATGTACTGTGAAATCTATGATTATAACAGAAATGAAGAGAACCTGTCCCCTGGAAGCTGTAACATTGCTGGGCTGAGATTTCAGGAGTACCCAGGTGGCTGTCAGCTCAGACATCAGAAACACAGGCCTGACAGCGAGGCACTGGTGCTTCCAACTTCTGCAAGGACATTTATATTGTGGCCTTGAAAACAGTAAAGGTTGAAGGTCAGTTCTGAAGGTTGAGGTAGAAGAAATGCTATTGCTTTAAAAAAACCTGGAGTTTCTGAACAACCCCCCTCAGAAAAGGTATTACTGCGCAAGACCAAACTCACTTGCTCAGTGGAGCTTTTTGCTGAGATTATTTATTTCAGGCAGCAGGAGTGACATATTTGGAATGCTCAGTTGGTTCAGAAAGTTACTTTCTTCAGTAAACATTTCAGTTTAGTATATAATGTGGATGTTTGCCAGAGTGTTCTAATCAACAGGGAATATTTCCCTAGTAAATTCAGCACTTTCCAGCTGATTGGTGTGAGTGCTCTGAAGTGCCTATTGTGAGTGCCATCCTTGTCAGTCCTCAGAGTTGTGTATTTATTGTTCTGGTGAATGCAGAACAGAACTTCATTCTGATGCTCTCATCTTCCCCTTAATTACAGAAAAGTAATGCAGCTTTGCAGATATGTAGGAAAGTTTTTCTCAGGAATTTTTCTCTTTCCTTTAATTCTTTCTGTACATTCATCTAATGCCAAGGGAGAAATTATGAGACAACTTGAAATTTTTGGAGAGGATAAATTTGCAAATAGTTTCTTTCCTTTTGAACTGCTTAAGGAAATCACAAATTGTCTACAGTTGAAGGTAGGTATTAAAACTAGAAAGGACACGTCTTTTGGCAGTGTCAGCTGAAACTAAGGACGTTCAGATGTTCTTTATGAGGCAGCTCACGGGACTCAAAGCAACTATATTTTGTCAAAACAAACAGCAATGGAGGTTGTTATGCAGTGCCAGAAATACTGGTCAGGCTGTTTATGCAGCAGCAATATAAATTCCTGTGTGCTCTGTTGGTCTGGGTCATCTGACAGTGTGAGGGTTCCTGTCAGAACTGATGTATTGGTGCTGCAATTTATATTGCACGGGAGGATGCAGTGGGATAGAACTCTGTGTACTAGAATCATTGGAAGAGTGAACAGACTTCTTTCAAATATGCATGTGCTGGTTTTCATGTGATGAAGCTCATGAAGCAGCATCTGTTAGTCCTTACTATGCTCTTTACTCAAGACTTGAGATAGAAGCTTGAAAAATAGAGAACTTTGCATGTCAGTCCATTGTCATTTGCAGAATTGTGTAATGTTGCTGTTCTAAATATTGCTGTTGGCATTTTAGGGGTTTTAAAATTGTTCTTCTATTATTATTAAATTGACAAGGGGAAAGAAAACACTAAGAAAATAAGTTCATACCAAGCTCTTTTGTGAATACTTTGTATCTTTTAGTACTTCCAGTAGTACATAATTATCTAACATGTGAAGATAAGTAGAGACAGGCAGTGAAAAATCACAGCTTTGGAGCCACTGGTTTGGAGTTCTGGTTTACCTAAGCCTTGTATGAGAGCAAAAGGGATGTGGGATGTCAATTGCCTGGGGGTCCTGGAAGCTCCCACAGGTGGGGTGTTGAAGGTATACCAAAAGTTTGGATGTGAAGGAGTATTCTGCAGGGAAAGCTCAGAGTAGAGTCAATTTTTCTGTTGGCTCCAGTGAAGCTTGAAGCAGATTTTTCCTTTCTTGATTTACCTTACACTCAGGACCCTTTTGTAGTTAGTTTCGTGTGTGTAAAAGTTGCAGGAGCTATATTAACAGGCCAGATTGTATTGAAAAGTGTATTTCCAGGCCATTTGGAAAATAACAGGCCTTTATTTTAAGAATGTGAATGAAATACTGCAGTGAAATATTTATCTGAGTGTAATTATTAGATGTGTTAGAGAAACCAAATAATTTTTTTAGCTGCTGGAAAAGGAGAATAAATTAAGACTTTTGGCAGTTATTTGCCGATTAACCAGGGGCTGTACTGAAACTTTTTTCAATGGGCAGGTTTCATTTAGGAAGAGGGATTCTAGGCATGGATTCTTCATCTGTGATCCTAAGTCACATCGATAACACATGAGGCTCTTTTCCTTCCTGTTTCTTACAAGCTTTTTTCTAAAGCCTGAGCTTGTTCACATCCACCCTTACTCTTAATTCTAATTTCTGACGTGGTTCAGATTACAACTTAAATTTTGCCAGAGTAAATGGGTAGAACTGGGTTCATAGGGCATTTAAATGCCTTTTATGTTGAGTATTTTTAATGAGGCTGTTGATATTGGAAATGGTCTAGGATGTAGTGGCTCTTCCTGATATTAGCACAATCATTTCCTGACAGAAACCCAAAAATGTAGAAAGATATTCTTTAATATTGGCTAGTCTCAGTGTTTGTGGTAGTAATAAACATCCAGTAAGTGAGGTGAGTTAGCTCAATTCCTGTTCCCTGATGACACTTCACTCTATTTCACTTTGGTTGAGTTTTGTTTGGTGAGATCTTTATTGAATTTGAAGGGCAAACCTTGTGAGGGCTTGGAGCCCAAGGGCTTTTAGAAA
>NW_008657111.1:13507-37037 GCF_000695815.1 Acanthisitta chloris | reverse complement strand
AGAGCTGCTTCAGTTCCAATTTGTGGGGTTTGAAAGAAGGAGTAAATGGAATTCCTGTATATAGCTGAGCTCTGATGGGTGTCAGGTTATGCATTGTCACTCACAATTAAATACTGACTTGAAATTTGTTTTCTGGTTTCTTTATTTTCCTGTACTTAGTGTTCTGGTTTTCGTGTCTCCCTCAGCAGAAAAAAATCACCACACAAAACCAGCAACTCTTTGAAACCATAACAAAGTGCATTACAAATATGTTTTTCCCCTTTGCTTACCAGGGAAACCCCAACTCAGATAATTGCCCTGAGAGACAAACAAGTCTTGGTCAAACATCTTTTGTCTTTACAGTTGGCAGCGTTAACAGTTTTAGGTGTTTGAACTAAGCATGACTGTAGGACTCTGTGGGCTTTGAATGCTTCGAGAAATGATGTCAAGTGTTCATATGAATCCACTCTCACTATATCCTGATATTTGATGTGCTTATATTTCTGTCTGGTTTATTTCAGGAATTTGCAGCGCTTACAAAAGAGCTAAATGTATGCAGGGAGCAGCTGCTCGAAAGGGAAGAAGAAATCGCTGAGCTGAAAGCAGAAAGGAATAATACAAGGGTTAGTTCCTTGTCTTCCCCAAGCTCACCAGTTAAAGCATCCAGCTACAGGCCTGAAAACATTGAATGTTGAATTTGAAAAGCTAAAAGGATTTTTTTCCCCTGATACTTGAACGTGAATCCCCCTGGAAGTGTAAATGTGTGTTGATGAAGCAAGTTTGGGAGTTTATGCACAGCTCCAAATCCTGCTGTGCAGAATCAGGAAAAGCTTGTAAGACTGCACTGCTATCTGCCACTCAGCTGCTCCTCGTTAAAGTTTTGTAATCATACAACTCCCAAGATGAGAGGAGTAGAGTGGGCAGATTGCAGTGATCTGTTGGAGCAGCTCACACTGCTAACACAGGTCTCATGTTAAAAACAGGTCCTTACACTTGATACAATATTCTTTGTCTCTGAGATTTGAGGTTTAGAGCTCTTGATGTTTTAGGAGGCAAAGTTTTCTGCAGCTATGCAGGACAAGAATAAATGTAGTTCTTTTGTTGTTGTTGTTTTAGCTATTACTGGAACATTTGGAGTGTCTTGTCTCCAGGCACGAGCGATCTCTCAGGATGACTGTGGTCAAGAGACAAGCTCAGTCTCCAGCAGGAGTTTCTAGTGAAGTAGAAGTTCTCAAAGCACTAAAATCTTTATTTGAGCACCATAAAGCGCTTGATGAAAAGGTAATGAAATACTGTACCTAACAACATCTCATCCTGTCCCCTCTTCCCTTTGCGTGGCCCATGCAGTGTTCCTCCTAAAGCTCTAGAACTCTCTGGACTTTCTCAGTCTGGAGATAAAGACTTTGCTGTAACTACATCAGTAATTAATGTTGCACTAAAGCAAGGTGCTGTATTTATTCTAGTACTTCATTAACTGTGCTAATGTAAACTGAGCATGGTTCAGGGGCAGTGTATTTGTTGTAGGAACACATACAGTTGTGCTTACCCATCCAATGTCAGGATTTAGCCTTTTGATTATGTAATACAAGAAATGCACTAGAGGGAACAGGAGGAGAGGAATCTGCTTACACTGTGATACAGAGCTGAACTAAAGGAACTCCTCCCTTCAGTTGTGCCTGATATTGGCAGCAGGATATGCACGTGGTGAAGTTCACTGTGAAGTGTTGCCAGCTCACAGTTTGCCTAACTTTTGTGACACTTGTGTATAAATTCGGGCAAATCATTTAAAGTGGAATTCTGTCTTGTTCTGTGCTGTAAATAAATTAAAACATACACTCTGTGTCTTGCAAAAGGACAAGCAAGTTGTGGGTATGTTTAATTCTTGCTTAAGTGTACAGTTGATGTTGAGATACTATTGGCTTATGACAAAAAGGGAAAATACAGATTTTTAAGATACACATTATCTAACTAAGTTTTTTGTAGCATGTGTTGTCATTAGTACTGACTCAGATTTAGCAGGTCTCAAAGTGAAATGGAAATAGTGTCATTTATTAGCTGAAAGGACATGGCAACATGGCAATAAGTGAAATTGGTTTCTTTTTTATTTGAATGGTTTCAAATAATTGGAAATTCCCCTTTCAGGTAAGGGAGAGGTTACGAGTAGCACTTGAAAGATGTAGCTTGTTGGAAGAAGAATTAGGTACTACACATAAAGAGGTAAGATGCTGTTTTAAGAGAAGTCCTCATGTGTGCATTGTGGGTGCTTTAGTCAATATTTGAACATTGTCTGTTATTAAGTTTCACTTTCACTTCTTGGTTTGGATTTTTTTTGCCAAATGGAACAACTATTAATGTTTAACTTAGTTGTTTTGAAAGGGCAGGAGAGGAAAAAAGTAAACCTCAACCCCCTGACAGCTCCTTCTGCATCCCCCCTCCCCCAAATACCCCCCAAAAAACCTAAACTGGGCAGAACAACAAAAAGAGTTCCTGTGGCTTTAAAATAAGAATGTTTAGGTTGCAGTGGCAGAAAGTTTTGAGTGCCTGTGCTGTATTTCATTACTACAGACCTTGCAGTAGGGTCAGTAATTGTTGTGCTGCTTTGCTTTTGCAGCTGTTCCTTATATTTTTAGTGAGAAAGAAATTGACTTGAAACATGTGTGTGTAAACTTTTCTTTTAGTTAATGATTCTGAAAGAGCAAAATAATCAGAAGAAAACACTTCCAGATGGGATGCTGGATGTAAATCATGAGCAGGAAAACACACCAACTACAAATGGGAAGGTACAGATATTTGTTTAACTGACATCTGATTTTTTTAGTCATTAACTGTAACAAAATATTTTGAGTGATAATGTAATTAAAAAGTTTTAGTTACCACAATTTCAGTTTTTGCAGTCTATCCAATAATAAAATTATCTCGAGGGAGGGTGTTTTCAGGTGAGTAACAGTTTGTTTTTCAGTCTCCTGTGTAACATGCAAATACATTTTTCTCCTGTTTCATAGCGATCGTCCGATGGTTCTTTATGCCATGATGAAAACCTGACTAAAGTGATTGAGCTCCAGGACATCATAGATAAGCAAAACAAAGAGCAGACCCAAATGAAAGAACGTCTCACTGCTTTGTCTAGCAGAGTAACAGAGCTGGAAGAAGATCTTGACACAGCTAGGAAAGACTTAATAAAATCAGAAGAAATGAATACGAAGTTACAGAGAGATGTGCGAGAGGTGAGGAATGAAGTATCAGAATTTGGGTGGTCACAAGTGCAACTGGTGTGTGGAATTTGTCATTGGTGCTCAGTTACACCTTTGTGCTTTAGCATATCTTTGGTTTGATAGGTGAGGAGAAAATTGTTTAGGGCATGACCAACCAGGAGTTGACTTTGATCCTGCTGGGTCCAGCGTAGAGTATTGTGTGATTCTGTGATGGTTCTCTGACTTTTTGTTTAAAAGACCAGTTGCTTAAGAAAATTTGTTGTAGGATAAATCTATGACTATATATGACTACATTATATATATATCTATAACTAGATATTTCATTAATGTATGGGAGATTGAGCACTACAAACTCACATGTTGAAGAGGTGCTTGATCTTGTCAAAAATGCTGAGCTTATTCATGAAGTTTACATTTTGCAAAGATCACTTTATTTTCACAGTGTGATTGTCAGTTCTGTTACTGATCAGTCACTGATCTCCAAGGTCCCATGTACTGCAGTGTACTGTATCTTTAGTAAATAGTAAAGGAGCTTAGTCAAGTCCAAGAACACTCTCTGGCCACCCCCAAGAAGTAAAATTTGCTGTTTGTGCCATTGAAAAGGTAAGTAGCAGATCTGTGGTGTAAGATAGGAAAGGCCAGTCTATTTTAATCACACTTTTAAGTCATTGAACTTTCAAGCCGAAGTGAGACTATTCTTTCTGCTTTGTTTTATACTGACACAACAGATACCTAATTTTCATTTTTTAGCTATTATAATTTCTATTTGTGGGTTTTGCCTCCCAGTTTGATCCACTAAATAATTCTCTCTCACATTCTGAATTCTGTCTTGTATCTCACATAGACCATGGCCCAAAAGGAAGACATGGAAGAGAGAATCACAACTCTTGAGAAACGCTACCTCGCTGCACAACGTGAAGCTACATCTGTGCATGACCTCAATGATAAACTTGAAAATGAAATTGCCACTAAAGACTCAATGCATCGACAGGTTGGCATTTGAAATCAGCTGAAGTTCATTTTGCTCAGCATAAAAACTAATGGAAATAATGAATGGTCAGAGTGTACTGAAGCACTTTGGGGAAGATGAATATCAGCTGTAATGTGCTGTTATGAGGGATTGTTTCTCACTAAGTGGAGTTTTACCCTGGGAATGAAGATGAGTGTTTTACTGGGAAGGAGAAGTGATTAAGAGTTTCAGTGCACTTCATGGTGCAACAGGTCTGTTGTCCCTAATAGCCGTGGACTTTTAAATTAAAGGTGCTTGGAAACACATATAGAATTACTCATTCTGAGCTAAACTTTTAATATTGGCATAGTAGTGTGTAGTGATTTTTATAGACTACAACAGAAGTAAATGTTGCCTTGGTGCAAGAGGAAGTTTGACATGTGCTTGACATGAAGTAGACCAACTTTATAAATCAGAAATGGTTGTTTAGCCAATCACTTTGTAATTAGAGGCAGGATACTCTTAGTCAGCAAGAGAAACTCCTTTTAGTATTATTCATAACAGAAGTTGGGCCACATCTTTGGTTGTAAAACCAGTTTTGAATAGTTTGTTCTCCATGGGTGTAGTAAAGGCAGTGATCTGTATCCTTACCTTCCTCTTCAATGAAAATTAATTACCATTTTTAACCCTAAACATTTGCTGATCTTAATCCTGCGCAGAGTGAAGATAAGAATAGGCAATTGCAAGAACGACTGGAACTGGCTGAGCAGAAGCTGCAGCAGACCTTGAGGAAAGCTGAGACCTTGCCAGAGGTGGAAGCTGAGCTGGCACAGAGAGTTGCAGCTCTCACAAAGGTGAGTCCCTTGGGCAGTGTCCTCCAGACTCTTCTCCATTGCTGCATTTAATAATAGCCACAAAGTCTTCTAAACATGAACTATTTCTGAAGGGGAAATGCAGCTTTCTTCCAAATGAGAATATGGGGAGAGAGAGAAGTAATGATACTAATAAATATTAAGGTTTTTAGAGGGCTGCAAATGGAATAATGAAGTCTGAAGAATTATATTTAGTAACTACAAATGAGCCTTTTCAAGCATGTGTGTGTGTGTTTTCTTTTAAAGTCTTAGTTTCACTTCTTTCCCTGTTATCTTTCCTGTCCCTAACTGGCTCTGTAGTCTGACCTTTTGTCTCCTGGGAGCTCTGCTGCTAAAGATGCTAAAGTATTGGAACTTACCACCAAGCTTAGGAAGGTAGAATTTGTATATTAGTCCTTGTTTCTGCTTGCTGCTTTTCTGCTTTGTCATGATTACTAACAAAGGGCCACATTGTCCAGACTAGTGAAGGAAAGCTGAAAATGCACTTAGTTTTTATTTTCATTTTAATTCTTCTTTTTGTTCTTGGGGATATGAATGAACTTCTGCTGTTGCAAGCTTGTTTGCAAGTGGTGGTTGATTCATGGTACTTAAGGGTGAGAGGTTTCATCACTTTGCTCCTTCCCATGTGAACTCCTGCAAGGTTCTTTCAGTGACAGAAAAGCATCTGTTCTGCATTGTGTCTTACCATAAATGGCAGTTGTGCAAAGCATGTTAGAAATATTATTGTGCTTCAATGTTTGTATCCTTTGGAAACCTAGAAAAAAGCCCCAAATTCTAATTTTGCTTTCAAATTGACAGGCTGAGGAGAGACATGGCAATATCGAGGAGAGACTGAGACAGATGGAAGCACAACTAGAAGAAAAGAACCAAGAACTGCAAAGGGTACTGGACATTATTTTGACAAAAATGCAAAGCTGAAAGAAAGAATCTAATCCCCTTCATGGCTGCTGCCATTCAGCAGTGCTCATCTTTAAAACCAAGCCAGAGTTCAGGCTGACTGATAGCTGTGACATTTGAGTTGCTGTATAGGGCTAAGCTTAAAGCTCAAGGGAAAGTTGAAAGTCTCTGATGAAATTTGAAAATATCTTATTGCTTGTTATACTTTGTGATGAAGAGACAGATTCAAAACATGCAGAATTAAGTGACTAGGGAAAAATTGGTTCCTGGATGATACATAACAGGATTGGTTCTAAAATCTGCATTTCCTTAAGATTTAGGCTGAAATTTTGACCTTCTGATCTTGAACAATTATTAGCATCTGAGATGTCCCTTACACTCCCTTGCAGAGCCCTGGAGGTACATGCAATTCCTCTTTGGACAAATATTTCTGTTAAAGAAAATGCATTTGGATTAAAGAAATTTGAGCTTTTACAGCCTGGAAATTGCTATAGATACTGTAAATTTGAATATGTTTCAATAGCTTTTCTGTATCTTAGGCTAGGCAGAGAGAGAAGATGAATGAAGAGCATAATAAACGTTTGTCAGAAACTGTTGATAAGCTTCTGTCTGAATCCAATGAAAGGCTCCAGCTCCACCTCAAGGAAAGGATGGCTGCCCTGGAAGATAAGGTAACAAGTCAGATTCCAGCATATACATTAGTTAGATGCTTAACAGTCTGCAGTGATTTGTGCATATCACAATGTGTCTGTAACTTCAGCAAATAAATACAAAGTCCTTACTCGTAAGTAGTTGCTGTCAGGGCTGTTTTCCAGTGTGGATTTTGGACATATGTTCTTGGAGTTCATTTTGGAGGTTGTCCCTGGGCAGTGCAGTGCTGGGAAGGCATCTGCTAAGAGCTTTATCCTTTCCTAGCAGACTGGTGCACACTGCATAGGCTCAACCAGTGTAATACAGGAGGCCTAAAGAATTAGCACTAGAACTTTGACCTTTTCAGTTCAGTTTCTTTGATTTCCCACTGGTTTGGGCTGTACCAGTTCCCCTGAGTCATTGTGGGATTCTTGCAAGTTAAAACAATCTTGTGTTTTCTTCCCAGGTAGATCATTTTGAGACTCATTATATGAAGCTAAATGGGCTGTTCCCTGAATTGTCAGTGCACATCTTGGAGCTTTCCCCTACATTCAATTAATCTAACTTTCTTACATACTTTTTACTCCTTTTCTTTCCCTTCTGCTTTTAGATCTAGGTCCTTAGGGATTTTTCTTCCATGCCTTTAAGTTAGACTCCCTTATTCTGCATCCAGCAAAGCAATGTGTTCTGAAGTGAGGCTTTGCTTGATGCTGAGTTGAATTATTTTGTCTTGGATTAAAGAAATACTTGGTTTCTTTTACTGGAGGGCGAAATGACCATCTGGAGAAATGGTTCAGGAAAAGCTGAGTGACTTTTTTCCTTTCTTTATAGTCAAGGCAATAAAACCCTTTAGTACATATAACAACGTATTAGACTTTTGCTAAATGTTTGCTTTCTCTTACATTCATGTCATCTCATCCCTAAACCATCGGTCAGGTATCTGACATGTCTTTTTAGAATTCCAGGACTGTGCTCCTCTCACATCATGACAGGGATTTAGTTCATTCCTTTCCCTGCTCTTATCTCTGAGCTGAGGTCCTACTGACTCTCCTCCTTTGAGTCAGTGATAAAGGTATTTATCATCTAAGGCTGCAAACTGTCGTGTGCTTTTTAGTTATTTTCAGCACCACCAACTGCTTCAGAAATTCTTTTTGTGGCCCTTATGACAGCACCAAGGTTGCTCTAATGGGCTTTTGAAAGTCAATTTCTGATTCAGTTTCTTGAGGGGTGTCTTAGGGTTGACCCAAACTACCTTTTATCTTCCAAACCTTAACTACATTCATGAATAATGAGGAAAATTACTTGCCCTTTACTGTAAGTAACAGCTTCTACAAAAGTATTCTTGCTGAGGCTTTTCCAGGTCATTGTTTTCTGATAAGTTGGGAAGAAACATGCAGGTAAAATTGTAGGACTTTGTTCTGGTCACTTGGTGTTTTTCCCAGAATGATTTATTTTTTCATGTATGAAAGTGTATTTGCATCATAAGTATGTAATAAAGGTATTACTGACCTGAAGAAAATAGGATTATCAGAACTTTTGGGCTGTGGTGGAAAAGGAAAAGAAAGTGACCCAGGTATAAGTTTCCTGTCAGAAAGGGGAATCACCTCTGTTTTGCCTTGGTATCACATGCAGTACTAGAAATTCATTTTGGCTGTTGTAGCTCTTGAGTGTTATTTCTCTTAGTCTGAATTTGGAAACTGCTGTGAGTAGAGGTTGTAGAAGTCATAAGTGTTTATATTTACTGGAGTTGTTCAGAAGTTGTGGTGTAACTATAAAGATGAGCTCTGATCCTGATGAAGGCTCTTAAGTCCATGAGTGTTGCAGTTTTGGAGGTACAGAACATGCAAGAAATTACTGTGTAGTAACATTTTAGGTCAAACAAGTACAAGTAGAATGAAAACTGAAGGATAATGGCTGCTAATGCCTTAGTAACCACTCAGGGAACTACTTGGGAATTATTTTAGCAGCCTAATTATTCCTTTTTTTTTACTAGCCAGACTTTGTCAAATGAAGTTTTCAAAGGCTGCTATTGCTATTAAAAATTTATGGAACTAGTGCTGTTATTAAATCCATTATTTATAGGGTTGTACACCTGGAAGGAGAAACCTTCAACTATAATCAAAGTGAAATGCTGTAAGCAATAAAGTGTCTGTAACTTAAGATGTATTTGTATAGTGATAACTGAATTTTTTTGTTTGATACTTCTCATGGTTTGAGACTCTAAATCTGAATCACTGAATTTGTGATACCTTTTATTTTAGAATTCACTTCTTCGGGAAATTGAGAATGCAAAAAAACAAATAGAGGAACTTCAGCATGAAAAGGTAATCTGCACTTCTGAAATACTGTATTGGACATAATTGCTACATAGCAGGACCAGAGTTTAATTCCCCATAAAAATTGACATTCCCAGCTCTGTTTGAAAGTAGGGAGCTGTTGTTGCTCATTTTGGTAGTGTGCCTCAGTTTTATGAGGATTTTGTAGGTAATACATAAATTTTTACTCAAAGACTTAAGACATTCCTGAATATGTAAAGCACCTGAATGTTGTTGGCAATTAGCCAAAGTTTGGAGATTGTGTTTTTATACTGTTGCACTTATGATTTTGAACAGCAAAAAGAGGAAGAAATACTTTGAATATTGGGTATTTTCCCATAATATTTTTCTTAAAGCAGTGGATATCATGAAATGCTTATGCTACTGATCAAAGTGTCTTTTAAGTTTTAAGGATTGAGGAGCGGTGAGAGAAATATTTATTAGACTTGGCTGCTCCTTAGCAACAGCAGCTGTCTGGTGTTTTGCTTGTCCTGGGGCTGACAAGTTCCCTCCTTGAGTAACAGTGGTTCCTTTCCTTGCTCATCCTGGAGCAGTGGAACTCATTTTGTGGCCACACTGTTCTGAAACAATACCTGTTGTAGCTTATGAAATCACAGGTGTATTGCACCTCCCCAAGTCATTCTAGTAAGTCTCTAGGTCAGGCTGTAGAGGTTGTGCTTCTGGGAGTTAAATGAATGCATTCAGAATGTTTTGTTCTGGTCTGTGCAGATTTTCACCCAAGGCACAGATGTTCATCATCAGGCACTTTTTATTAGTCTCTTGCTGCTTTATCATTCATTGGATTTCTCTGCTGTTAAATTCTGAGTTTCTAGAGCATACAAAATGCTCAAGTTAAAAGTGAACACTTTTATAACGTTTTGTGCAGAGAGCTTGAAAAATCTTCTTGTTTCTTCTTATTATCAATTATAATAGTTAGGAATATATGAATTTGATTTCATAGCTAGTTTTAAAATATATAGTGTCATGACTGGAGTCAGTGTAGAGATGCAACAGGATTATTCTGGGATGCCCTTTTGTGACAGTGCTGTACTGTGTGTAGCAAACCCAATTTTTCCATTGTTGATGGCTGTGTTTTAAAATCTGCTCTTTCTGAGTTTCACAGAAATAAGATCAAACCCATAAATGTCAGTTTATAAATCCGTATTGGACACTTACTCTTTTAAAGTGTATTATTATGTATTTTATCTATTTTTACAGGATCAACTTGTATTAAATGTTGATGCATTAAGAGCTGAAAATGACCAAGTGAGACTCAGAGCCACATCACTTCATCATAGGTACCAGCACTTAATTGCAGTTAATGATTTTCTGTTTCTTTCAAGTCACTTTACTAAGTGTAATTTTGCCAATTAAAAGTGAAATCACTTGAGCCATGTGTAGTGGGTTGCCCCTAGCTGGATGCCAGGCACCCACCAGAGCAGTTCTGTCACTCCCCTCTGCAAATGGACAGGGCAGAGAAAATGTACCAAAGGTTCATGGGTTGAGCTAAGCACCAGGAGACATCACTCACTGAATGCTGTCACAGCAGACACTCCGTGGGCTGCAGGTGGATCTCTGCACCCTGCTAACCTCCCTGGGCTGCAGGGGCACAGATGCTTCACCATGGTCTTCATCACAGACTGCAGGAGATTCTCAGCTTTGGTGCCTGGACCACCTCCTCCTCCTCCTTCTCCACTGACCTTGGTGTCTGCAGAGTTGTTCCTCTCACATAGTCTCACTCATCTCTTTTCTGGCTGCAATTACTTCGGTGCAATAACTTTTTTCCTGTCTTAAACCTGTTATCCCAGAGGCATTGCTACCAACACTGACGGGCTTGGCCTTGCTGCAGTGGTGGGTCCATCCTGGAGCCACTGGCATTGGCTCTGCTGGACATGGGGAAGCTTCTAGCAGCTCCTCACAGAAGCCACTCCTTTAGCCCCCCTGTCAAAACCTGGCCATGCAACACCACTACACCACAGCTGTAAAATGTATGTTTTATAGAGCCTATAAAGCAGCTTTTATACTGCTTAAAAGATACTGACATTGGTGGGACGAGAGGAAGCATTTGGGTGATTTTATTTTTTTTCTCGTTTCTTTCCACCTTTCCCATCCCTTTGTAAGAATCAACTATTCATTTATGTTCCAGCCGACCAGACTTCAGGTTCCCTGTGACATCTTCCCCCGTGGGGGACACTCACACAGACTCCTATGGCACCTCAGCCGTGCTGAGGCGTCCCCAGAAGGGACGTTTGGCAGCTCTCAGAGATGAACCTTCAAAGGTAAAAGAAATCTGAAATGAAAACACAAATAAAACCATGGCAACAAATTAGATTATGAGGCTGATCAATTGCAAGGAGTTGTTAGAATTGGAGGACCAAGCAATAAACTTTCTAGATCCTGTTTTACTAACCGATGCACAGTTCCTAGTATTTTGAATTGTTAGCAAATACTTGCAAGATTATGGTTTTGAACTCCAATTTTGGTTTGTAATTATGTAGAATACAGTTTGAAACAGTCCTGCTTTGGTGTCTTTGCGTTAATCTGACGTGTGACTGTTCTGAAAGTCCCTTTCAGTATTCAAGTTATCACTATGTAAAGCTGATTCCAAAATTCCCATGGAATTGATAGCAAAATTCTTCTGTGATTTACAGTGTGCATAGCCAAGCTATGTAATGTTTTAATTTGTCCAACGAGCCTGTCCACTTTGCATCTTCCAGTTAAGTGAAATTTAAAGCTTTTCTACATTATAGCTTTTTTTCACGTTTCTCTAACCATTGCTGTCTTGATGGCTGCATTCAGCGTGTAAGTGCACTTACAGAAATTAAAACAGGAGAAATGTCATGTTTTTCCCATTTGAGTTTGGATTTTATTTTTTTTTATGACTTCTTTTAGGTTCAGACTCTGAACGAGCAGGATTGGGAGCGAGCCCAGCAAGCAAGTGTGTTGGCAAACGTGGCACAAGCATTTGAAAGTGATGTTGATGTGTCTGATGTCGAGGATGATAGGGAGACTATATTCAGTTCAGTTGATCTGCTGTCCCCAAGTGGTCAGGCTGATGCTCAGACTTTGGCCATAATGCTTCAAGAACAGTTGGATGCAATCAACAAGGAGATTAGGTATGGCCTATCTGCTGTTAAGGTTTTGATAAAAATTACTTGGGAAATGGTAATTTTTCCACGTGGCTGTTGTTCTACTGCCTGAGTCAGCCATTCTCTTTGTGTGGTCCTTGTCTGAGTTCATGTTCCTTTGAAACACCTTTTCCTTTTAGACTTATCCAAGAGGAGAAGGAGAACACAGAGCAGCGTGCAGAGGAGATTGAGAGCAGAGTGGGCAGTGGCAGTCTGGATGGCCATGGCCGATTCCGGTCCATGAGCTCTATTCCTCCTCCCTATGCCACTGGTTCCCTTGCTGGCTCTTCCCCCCCTGGCAGTGGCCGCTCCACCCCAAGGAGGATCCCACACAGTCCAGCTCGGGAAGTGGACAGATTAGGAATCATGACACTGGTAAGTATCCATGTCCTTCAGGTTTTTTGGAAGTTTCTTTTCTCTAGGAAATGGGTTGTTTGATTTATTTTTTTTCCCTTCCTCTCCTTCTTACTCAGCTGTATTTTTCCTTTCTCTAGGTTTTTCTACTGCTTCCTTTCAACTTCTATAAAAAGTGTAAGATAAGTCATAATAATTAGGACTCAAGTCTATTATTTGGTCAACATCTCGTGCCTAAGTATTCCTTCTGTTGTTATGGTCTTTTTTCAGATTCCTCTTCCTAGCAGAAATAATGTTTTCTTTTCAACCTCTGGTACAGCAAACACTTTGTCCCTCTACTTTAAACTTTGTTTTTAGCAGTCCACTATTGCACTTAAACATTCTGCTAAAAGATGATTTGCATATATTGCATTAATATTGAAGATCGTGATGGTGTCACAGCTGTTCTAATGAGTGCTGGTGGCTTGGTTGAGGCTATCAAGGCTGGTAGGTAAAAGAAGTACCTGTTAGACCTGGAACCTGATGAAAGAGTAGCTTGGGCTTAGCAGGTCAGCAAGTAGAGAGAGATGGATCCATTCCTTTGACTGCTTAGAAAAAGTAATCCTTCTAGGAGCTGCTTGGTGCATGTAAACCCACCCATCTATAAAAACAAGATGCAAGGTTTCCCCTTTCTTATTTTTAGGCAAATGTTAAGCAAACCAGAGTTTCTCCTATTTGGGAAGCCTCTCACTAAGGAGCATCTTGTATAGTGGTATTTATTTGCAAGCACTCTCCAGGAAAAGCTTCTTTTTTGGTTTATCTAGACACATTATCTTGACTCCAGATTTGCACTTGCATTCGGAACATGCAACACTACACATACTGTACCTTACTGTCTTGGATTACTGCACTTGGATCATTCCTAAGCCAGACCAATCAGTAGACAGGGAGTGCTGCTACCCAGCACTGAGAGCAGCTGGACTGCAGATGCTTGGGCTCATTTGGGTCTCTTATAGGAAAGAGAGTTTGAAAACAAATATTTCAGCTAACAACTTCTGCTGGCTTTTTAAAATGAATGTGTGCATATACCAAGTCTTCTTTTTTCATGCAAAGGAATGATTTTACCTTATTTGAACTTAAAAACATCACTATAATAGTTCTAGCCAGGGTCAAGCACACTTCTTTTAAATAAAACTATCATAACTCATAATGTGGAGTGCTTTATCTTCTGACATTTCACACTAAGCTAATTGCTTGTACAGAAAACCATCTACAAATTGCAGTAGCGATTTTCTCCAAAATGAGGAGAATGTGTCGTGTGTTAAAATGTAGTGTAATTGAAAAGTGAGCTGTAATTAAGTTCACTTTAGATTATAATTGTGAATCAAGGTCACTTGATCTAGTGTTTTCAGTTGCATTTGTCTCACATTTTTGTAGCTGGCAACTGATTTGTGAAAGGAAGCTGTACTTCTAGAATTACAGAGCAAGGGCTTTCTAGAAAGTTTCAGAACAGCTGTTATGAATTATTAGGCTGAGTGAGTTGTTCTGCATTGTTTTTCAATGTTTTAATAGAGACCTGCATTAGTTTTTGATCATGTAGGCAAATTGGCTTAATGCTACCTGCAGTGATGGTTATGCAGTTGAAAGCCCCTCATGATTAAAAAGCACCAACATGACAAACTGTGAAGCCTTACAGCTCTCTTGACCAGTTCTTATGGACAATTTTCATTCCATATGTAAAGATCTTCATTTTTATGGGTCATCAGATTTGATAGATGAAAGATCCAGCGAGGGTAAAATGAGTCTGCTGTGCTTTGTCAGGAACTTGGGGAGGGACTGGATCACCTTTAAAGGTCCCTTCTATGATTCAATAAACTTATGACTTACTAATGGAGGACTTTGCAGTCAGATTGAACAACACTTTACATATAATGCAGCAGACTTTACATGTGTTCTAAATGAAAAGTGATTAAAAGTTGTCCTTTGTGGGAGGGAAGCAACACCCACTTCAAAGGGGCCTGGCTTTATTTTTAGTTACAGCCTTTTTAAATAATGAGAACTATTAACCAAATTATCTAAATTAAACTTTTGTCAGCTTCAGTCTGCATAACTTGTCTGTGTAACTCAGGGTTGCTGGAGCTGACAGAGGTGAGCAGTACCTAGGGAGTGAGATAGATAGTATAGAATAAAAGTAGTGGTGAACTCTTGTTCAAACATTTCCAGCACTTTAAACTTCGTCAAAAGAACAGAATGCTGTTATTGGATAGAAATCAGCTATAGTTGGCACTCTGTATTTCACAGCTACTAAATATTGGCTGCTTTTTGTGCTACATAGGAAGCAGCTGCAGAAATCACTAAGTTGAGAAGAGACAGTGCAGACAATGTGTTTAGGCTGCTGTGGATCCCATGCAGGTTCAAGACAGGTCCCTGACACATGACTGAAGTGCTCTCACCTTTTAAAAGCAGCACTTTACACCCCCATGCACTTGACTGCTTTTCTCGCTGAAAACACTGCACATTTTGTGTGCTAATTTGCCTGTGGTACCAATACCCTCAAACATCTGTGGCACTTTTGTAGATAACCAACCGTGTTTATTTCTTTTTTTTCCCTTTTCCTCTCTTCAAGGATATGTTTTAAATAATCTGTGGTTTGAAGAGTACTTCATACTCAGTATCTTTGTGCCATTGTTGTAATTGTTACTTATATTCTCCCTGATATGTTTTGTTGTACTAGTTGTTTCAGTCTGTGCTGCAGTTGACAATAAATACAGCTTTTCCAAATTTCTTTTCTTTGCATGCATCTATCAGCCTAGTGATTTAAGGAAACACCGTAGAAAGGTAAAAATCTTTATTTAATGGTGTGCCCCTTCATCTCCTTCCCTGTCCCCAGACACTGATGGGTAACAGGAACATAAAGGAAAGCATTTGCAGAGTAACTCTGTAATGAAGCAAGATTATGGCTTATCATCTTAGCATTAGTGTGGGTTTGTTTTGTGGGTTTTCTTGTTTGTTTGGCTTTTTTTGCTGGTGCTGTGTTGTGCTGCTGTGTTTGTAACCACTATTTTGCAGTCTTCATGCATCAATATTGCACACAAGAAAGTCTTAATTTCTGTTACTCCAATTTTGAAGATCATCTGTAGCCACTGGTGTGTAGAAGCTAACTTCAGAGTTGGTAATCTTGCTAATGATTCTTTTCACCAGGACTCTTTGGTTTTCTCTTTGCACTTGCTCAAACTGAAGGTACATTAATTTTATGGTGCTGAAGACATTACTTTGATTCATTCATAGAGCTAAGAACTAAAGATGAATGCTACTTGCTCATTTCATGAGCTCAGGCTGAAATTTAGTAGTTTTGTCACTGAAGGTAGCAAAATTTAGCAAAAAGTCAAGCAAAAAACTAGGTAACTGCAGAATTTTAAGGGCAAGAATGATCCTTTGTCACTGAAATAATTGATTTTCCCTTTCAATATTTTGTGTAGCATTCATGTTTTGGCATTTCCAAGTAATCCCTCAAGTTTTTATTCCTTCTTCATTAGTCTCCAGCTTCCAGAGAAGAGGTACGAGATGATAAAACCACAATAAAATGTGAGACATCACCACCTGCTTCACCTCGGTCCTTGCGCTTGGACAGAGTCCAAAAAGGAGCTTTGCATACAGTGAGCCATGAAGATATCAGGGACATTAGGAAGTAAGTAGCTGTGAATCAGTCAGACCTGCCAGTAACTCAGTATTTCACATCATCAGTCTGCAAAGCTGTTCAGCCTGTAGGATTTTAGTGTAGTCTTCACATGGAGAATTCTTGTGGTATTCAAATCTGCATTAAGTTTGCTTCATGTTTAGGAAATGAAAAATGTGCAATTCCACTCTTTAAGTTGGAATTTAGCTACAAATTTAGAAGTAACTTGCAAAATTGCCAGCACTTTGAAAGCTGTAATTAGATGTCATTAGTGAGTCACTGAACTTTGATTGACTTGCACAGAACTTGTTTCTCACACTAGTGAGTTTGGGTACGTGGGCTCCCTTATGACTCTTTCTTTTGGGTAAAGTTCAACAGGTTCTCAAGATGGGCAAACAAGCAATCCTAGTAGCAGCAACAGTAGCCAAGATTCCCTTCATAAAGCTCCCAAAAAGAAGGGGATCAAATCCTCTATTGGTCGCTTGTTTGGCAAGAAGGAAAAGGGACGACCTGGACAAACCAGCAAGGAAGCACTAGGCCAAGGTTGGTTTGTTTTGTTTTGCACAGCTAGAGGGATGGGGTTGAGGGTTTGGCTTTGTACATGTCTGATCAGTAATAGTACAAGGGATTAAATACTTGATTGAGAACATAACACAACTGGGTTTGTTCTGTAGGTGGCATGGGAGAAGCAGATGGTTCCTCTCAGGATGCATTAGGTCTCAGCAAGCTTGGAGGTCAGGCAGAAAAGAATAGGAAAATGCAGAAAAAGTAAGTTATCAAAGTATCACTTTGTTTGAAAATGTTGTGTGGGTTAGTTTGGGCTTTGGGTATTTTTGCTGAATATGGTGCTGTGGCTAATAAGCCTCAGTTGGTTTTTTTAGCTGTTTTTCCCAGAACATTAATAGTAACATAGTTCATGGTAAGTTTCAGTGCTGAAAGCTTATTATTGGAATGCTATAATAAAGAAACTTGGAGATAAACATGGACTCTTATCAAATCCTCCCCTAAATTTGTTATGTTTAACTCAGTTGGAAGATTTCCCAACTGCTTCTCTCTTCACTAATTTCTTCACTTCTGTTTAAGGTTGTCTTGATGTTTTCTCTCATGTATTTTTACAGCTGAATTCTTTTTCCTTGCACCATATAACCCTGATTTCCTCATTTTTATATACAAATTGTGACTGCTTCTATTTTATGGCCCCTTTTATGCAGCTACCTTTTCTTAGTCGTGAGAATTTTTTCACTATGTGTTCAAGAAAATCTTTAGTTTTACTGTTCAGCTTCTGAGTATCTCTTTGTTTGCTTTGTTGTTCTCAGAAGAGATGAAGCTAAGGCTGTAATCATAGGTGAAAAATAGATACTGCTACTAGCAGAAATCTTGAGGCTTATATGGTAATACAGGAAACACTCCAATTTATATAAGTAGGATCAGGAATTCTTTGCATTTTTTCACCCAGAGCTGAGCCATATACCTTGAACTTCTGTTGCTTCTGTTGAGCTGCGTTTACTGTGTCAAAAACCTGATGAAGATCAGACATGCTTTGCTTTTTCACTTGCCTGCTGAAGGCAGACAGCAAAAGTTGAACAGAAAATGTGCTAATTTTCCCTTTGTGAGAGATTTCTTGCAGTACCTAAGTTCTATTAACAAATAAGAATAATGCCTGCTGACTGCTAATGAAAACCAGCAGTTGTGTTGGTTTGAAAACTCAGGGTGGAATGTGGGTTTGTTTGTATAACAGAAGGCTCAGCTGTTTTTCCTCAGACTGCTACACTGAAGGCAATCATACATTATTATGATCTGGTATTTTCCCTTTTCTACAGAGCTTTAAAGTCCTACCACATCTTGGTTGAATAAATACTTTTAGTCTGGTCGTATCTAAATAGTGGTAATCCTCCTCTGTGAGCAATATAGGTATTTCTCAATACCACCCACAAATTTCAGTCTCAAGTAAAACAATCTCACACTGTCTTGCTTTAAGAAATGCTAAAAGTGCAGTTGCAGATAAATCATGACTTTTCCTGTAAACATTCTGTCTTTTGAAAATACATTGTTACTGGTTACAGGGTAATTGATGGCTGCGTGTTGTTGATTGCTTAAAGGGCAAGTGTCTGTATTAAACAAATGAAAGCTGGTAGTGTGGAATTGCCTTCCCATGCTGTTTAATACAGGCATATGCTTATTCCCAGGGAGGTACCTGTTCCAGGCATGTCCATGGAAGTGGGTATGAAACAGGACTGTTGCTCAAGATTCATATCCTAATGCTTTATTACTCTTACTGCTGAGAGCAGCAGCAGGGCCCTTTGAACTTTGTGAGAGGCAAATCATGGAATGGTTTGGGTTGGAAGGGACCTTAAAGATAATCCAGTCCCATCCCCTGCCATGGGCAGGGACACCTTACACTAGCCCAGGTTGCTCCAGGCTGCATCCTGCCTGGCCTTGAGCACTCCCAGGGATGGAGCAGCCACAGCTTCTCTGGGCAACCTGAGCCAGTGTCTCAGCTCCCTCCCAGGGGAGAATTATTTCCCAATATCCCATCTAACCCTGGCCCCTGCAGTGGGAAGCCATCCCCACTTGTCCTGTCCCTCCATGCCCATGTCCAAAGTCCCTCTCCAGCTCTCTTGGAGCCCCTTGAGGCCCTGGAAGGGCCCTCTCTTTGCTACCATTCAATTAAATTAATACAATCTAGATCTGTCTCTTCAAAAATCCCAGTAAAACACTTTGATGCAGCTGTTTCAGAATCCTGATGAATATTCTGAGCATAGGAAGCAATACTGTCCCAAAGGGTCAGAGATCCCTTGCTGCCTTCTCGAGAAGCTCATTATCAAAAAGAAAAAGGGGTACAGCTGCTCTGAATTGCATTGCATTTTGATATTGGAGGAGAGTGGGTTAAAACAAATTCTCAGGCCTGACTGTTTGCTTGCAAAATCTTGTATTCAGCAAAAAGAATTCCAGCTACCTGAATGCTTGGAACAGTGACAGCTAGTGCTATTTATAGTTGTCTCTAATCCCTATTTGCTTGCTTATCTTTCTGATTTCTGCTAGCATGTGCACAAACAGGCTGAGGGCAGTATTCACTGTCTGCTAACAAAAACCTATTTATAGTCACAGAATTAATTTATAGTACATGTTATTTGTCTGTTTTTGTATGCTTTTGAGTTCAGTTTAATCCCAGTTTTCCTTCGTTATTTTATTTTCCTTTTGTTTACCATTTGATGTGGTAGTGCAAAAACAGGGTAAGTTTATATTTACTTTATTAGGATTGTTGTGAAAATATGGTAAATCTCATTTGGATTTTTTAGCAATATATTAAAAGCTCTAACCTCTTTTTTAAAAAAGAAAAGCCTAACTATGAGAGGAAATACTAGATTCAAAAGAATATATTATGACAATGTGTTGCTGAAATAAATCCAGTGTCATCTAGTTCAGTGTGAAAGGTAGTTCAGTGTCTTGTCTAAATTTGCATGGTGTGAATTTTTATGATGGAAATATTAAACCCTGCTTAGATTAAATTAGTTCTGTAAAATTTGGGGTTTGAAAGTTGTTTAGCAGTAGTAGGTGTCTGTGGCAGTTTGTGTCCAAGGTGGATGTACTTTTGTAAAAGTGTTGCTTGTTTACTAAATCTGAGTTGGTTTTAGTGTTGTGTTCATCTTTATTTGTGAGCTGTAGCATTGACAGTGTTTGCCACAACTGTATTTGTGCTTTTCTGTGTAAAACTCAACACACTTAATACTGTATTAATCAAAAAGGAAGGCAAACCTAAATTTAAGGTAGTTCTCCTTAAAGTTACACACAGAAGACTTATTATGTACCTGAACTCAGCCTATAATCAGGACATTAACTTTCCCCTGAAGTTAGTCTGTTTTCATCTCATGTTTTACTACTGTTGCTTTTCAGTTTCTACAGCTTGAAACTCTGTCACTTCCATCAGTGTCACTCTCTTCTCCTCCACACTGCAGGGTTTTCTCTATTCTGAACTTCTTCCAAATCACTTCTCTTCAGTTCCATCCAAGAAATCTGGAATACAGCATTCCCTTTTGGCTACAAGGGCTGGACTTAGCCATTCCCATGCTGTCTTAATCCAGTGACAAAGTGAGGTTGCTCCAGGCAGCTTTATTTTCCTTGTGGGGTTAGCATATCCTTGTCTGCCAAGAGCCATTCTAAACACATATGCTTCAGATGGTCTTTAAAGGGTCTTGTGCATTCACTACTGCATCAAGCACCTGCAGTTTTGACATCATTTCTCCTCCCCTATGACCACAGTTTCTTTGTTCTCCACAGCTGGTGTGAGAGGTCTTGGAATGTGTCTAACAACAAGCTTTCCCCTCTTGCAGCAGCATGTTTGGGTTCTCATTCCAAGTGAAGTTCAGCCAGTTTTTTTATGAAGTCTGTAGACATCCATCCCTTGGTTTTGTCACCTAAGAGTTATTCCAGTAGCCAGCTAGCTTCTCCTTTGGCATTCTGTTATCCTTCACAGTGCCAGGTTTATCCCATCTGTTAATGCTGCCAACACTGCTGCAATGTTGTTCTCCTCACAAAGATGTGAGCAGGATTTTGCACCCACTTCTCAGCTGGTACAGTTGGGTGGCCTGTGACACTGCTGGCCTGTCTGTTGTAATCTTTCAGGGATCTGATCACATATTACTGGAATGTAGCAATATGTTGGTGAAGTTGGAAGGGAATAGTTGGAAAAGGGAAGTTCTCTGCTATAGGGAAAAAACCATTAATGCATCATTTGCAGATGGAACAGCAGCTGCCTCGGAATTCTTCATGCAAGATGTTTTGTGCCTGAGCTACATCTTGAGCTTTCAATTTAATGATTTCCCCTGCAAGCAAGTTTTCTATCTCTTCTTGCATATGAATAAATTCTGCAATTAATTTTCCACTTCATGGTTGCATTCCTCTTCAGATCCATTGAATAATTTCTGCATAAAGTTCCCTCATAAACATTTTTTTCTTTGTTTCTAATTCTACGTTTGCCTCCATCACGTAACACTCCCAGCCACACAGTTCTTTTCTGCATATCACACCACCATGAGTTTCAAGTTTGCATTGTGATCTCTCCTTCCATTTTTGATCTATTCCCTGGACTACTCCAAAGGATTTACTGGTTCATGGTTAACCTGAAGTACACATGTTGTGAGACTTACAAAACTAATAGAAATTGCAGTAAAATTCTCTGAACTCCATGCAAACCTCCAAAAATGAAGACAAAGACAACCAATTTTGAAGTGAAACTACTTGGGAAAAAAACATTGTTATTCCTTTCTGGCAAATACAGTATTAAGCATTTAATTCTGTTGTCTGATTAATTTCCTTGTCTCATTTTAAAATCTTTAAGCAACAAAATGAAGCAGAACTGAATGTGTTCAGGGCTAGTCATTTGTGAGGTGAATGTAATGTGTTCCATAGAAGCAGGAAAATAGCTGATCCTTTATTCTCAGTTTAGAAACATGTATTTTTTTTGAAGTGTACAAATATGTATTAGCTTTTACAGTCTTCTCAGTTAGTGAAATCTGACTGTTGAGCTGCTGAGTGCTGAGCACTGTTACACCTTAATTCTTTGGTCTTAAATGGTACCTTAGAATGATTATTTGTAACCAGTAATCTGACAGTCCCTTCCTTCCTCCCCTTTTTCCATTCCTGGGCAGCACATTTCAATAGGATAAATTATCAGGAGGTTATTCCAGAGCAATAGGAATTTCTTGGCATGCAGGTGGGGAAGTACTATCTATTGATAAAACAGTTGCTAGTATATTTATTACTTCGTTGATTGCTTTTCAGTATTTAGTTATCTGCCAATAGAACATGAGGATCCTAAAAGTGCTGAACACTACACATCCACTTTGTAGTGGTAGCCAAAAAAGCTCCTGGTCTGTCAGTAATCAATATAATAACTGATCTCTGTAACTTCTAAATATTTTATTATCTTAGATCTATCCCGTGTTACAGTTCAGAAGGCAAGAGGAGATTTTGTTTTAAGTAGTGAGAAGATGATAAATACATAATGTAGTGTTGCTGTTTATCTTCTTAATTATCTCCTACACTTGCAGGAAGAAATAAAAAGCATAAACCAGTAAAAACACTAATTAGGTGAAGCTGTTTTTTCAGAACTTCTAAGGGGAGTCAGTGGAGACATAACCACATGCAACTAGCTTTGAAGGGCAGCATAAATATGCTTTTTTCCAGACTTTATCCATTTTTCCAGACGGGCATATCCAAGCAGCATTGCATGCTTATAGCCCCAGCACTACTGTTTGTCTTTTGGTTTATCAGACATTTTTGGCAGCTATTTATAGGGATCTTGTGAGCTTCCATTGTTTCTGTAAGCTGAATTGTCAATATTAAACCTCAGGCTCTTCTGTTTCAGAATAACAAAGGAAATGGTGTCATCCCAGGAGATGAAAGCTGTACCCAGCCCTTTGGAGTATAATTGCCAGAGCATGGCTCTCTGAATATAATGGCTGTCTGAAGCTGTGCCTGAAATCCTGACAGGCTGGCTGGTGCAGGCTGAAATTTCCCAGTTAAATGGTTGCTGTCCCAGTCTGCAGCCCTGACAGCCTGATGGACATGTGCTCGTGTATTGCCGCAGGTTTCAAATCTGCACGTTTAGGGAAAAGGACTACTTTGGGTCAGCCTAATCTGCTGAACAAAAAGCTTGAGGAACTGAGAATCTGACTGCCAAATAAGTCTGACATCTCCACGTTGTGCTGGCAGTGTTGGTTAGAGTGTCAGTAGCTGTTTCAGACACATTTCTGAAAGGCAAGCTCCAGCATCTCTGCTGCTCTCAAATTTCCTGTGCACTTCAGTTTCCTCCCCACGTAGTCCCTGTACATGTGCTGTAGCTGCCTTAGTGGGTATATCATATAGCCTTAGGCCTAAGTTAAATATTGGAAAAGAGATAATAAATTGAATTCAGTATTCAAATTGCAACATCTATTATAACTAATCACTATTTCTGTAATTGTAGGCATGAGTTGCTAGAGGAAGCCAGAAGACAAGGTTTGCCTTTTGCACAGTGGGATGGGCCTACTGTGGTTGTGTGGTTGGAGGTAAGTGGTCCTTCCAAAGTACATAAAAAAAATCCCCTCAGTGTACAGACCCCTAAAGAATTTAAGGGTTTGGAGTTGGGAATGTTTTGCAGATCCTGTTTACATCCTTTTCTGTGTTTCAGCTGTGGGTTGGGATGCCAGCCTGGTACGTGGCTGCTTGCCGAGCAAATGTGAAAAGTGGTGCTATCATGTCAGCCTTGTCTGACACAGAAATACAGCGTGAAATTGGCATTAGCAATCCTCTGCACAGGCTGAAGCTGAGGTTGGCCATTCAAGAAATCATGTCACTAACAAGTCCATCTGCCCCTCCCACCTCAAGGACGGTAAGGAAAGTGATCCAGCATTAAACATCGTTTAGAGCCATTAGAATTACCCAAAATTTGACTATAAACATACGGCTGAAAGAATTTGAATCTGGAAACATTAGATTGTAGAGGAACACGTTATTTAAATATGGGATGTTTCTTCCTTTCATGGAAATTAACTGAAG
>NW_008657111.1:13045-13491 GCF_000695815.1 Acanthisitta chloris | reverse complement strand
GAAAGAGAAGTTTATTTCAGTGTTAGTATGTAATCCAGAATATTTAGCGTATGTGTTACTTGCTTCATCTTTGGCCTCTGAACAATTTATCACACAGATGAAGTATACATGTGTGTACAGAATTTTGTAGAATAGTTGGAGGCTCTTTTAATCCACATATAAGGCCATTAACTTCAAATAATTATGGATTAGGAATCACCTGTCTCTTTATAGTGCAGCAAATTTAGACACTTAGTGGGAATTTTCCCCCGTGAGTGAGTCTGCCCTGCAATCTGAAGTTATTTCTGAGGTTCCTGGGATTAAATAAGAGACCACAGGTGCAGGTTTTGGATTAGAGCAGAGGGTTTGCCCATTAGTAACTCGGTGTAAGCTGTTTACCATGCTCAGTTTCGTTACTCTCTCTGCAGAATTTGGTCCCTGTCCGTAGGCCTTTGGTGCATGCCATT
>NW_008657111.1:12758-13034 GCF_000695815.1 Acanthisitta chloris | reverse complement strand
CCTGTACCTGACGTTAGACACCATTGCTTTGCCCATGCCTGCTCCTTATATGTACCAATTGCTTATATGTTCTGCACCCTCTCCTCTTTGTTACTGCTTTCCTTTCACTGGATGGGATTGATTCCCTGTGGGGTCATATTAGACCACGGGAAATGTCTGGGTAACACATGAAGAAATGGAAAATCTTACAGCCACACAACAAACGGTTAGTTTACAGTGTTGCCACTTCTGTTCCTTAGAGTGCTTTTCCCACTTTTTGAACATTTGAATCAAGTG
>NW_008657111.1:952-12661 GCF_000695815.1 Acanthisitta chloris | reverse complement strand
ATTTTTATTTTTTTTCTTCAAATTAACACACTAAAATTCTGGATCATTGCTTCTTCTAATCATTAACCTCATAACCTGCATCTTGATAGATTTTTTTTTTCCAGAAGGGAGAAAAAAAAAAATCAACATTGATAAGATTGTAAAGAAAACTCAAATCTGTAAAATAGAGTTCTGATTTGATTAACTAAGACAACTTGAATTATCGGTGCAGAAATTTCTTCTCTCCAGAAAACTGAATCAGTAGATGGGTTTTGCATCTTCTCATACATGTATATATAATTTTTTACAATGCATGCTGCTTGCTTTATCCAGATTGTTTTGGTATGCAGTAGATTTAGAGTCTTGCAGTGCACCATTAACTTTGACCTCCTTACTAAACTTAAATACTAATATGTGTGTGTTCTTTTGCTTTTCTAACCACGTAACAGGAAGATGAGGAGGGAAGCTGGGCTCAGGTTGGAAACTTTATCTAATATTACAGACTGTATGTAAACTGTCATAATAATTACAGCATGAAATAATATGGGGTTTTTTTTTCTTCATAGCAATATCTTTTAGTGATTCTTGGTGTGGCTTGGGGATTGGGAGAGGGGAGCCTACAGGCTTATCTCTAGGTAACACATACTTGGAAGATACATCTTTAGGTGATTTAAATATTGCCATGTTTTGGTGAGGGGTGGCTCTCTGGGAGGCCACAAGTCCAAGAAGAATATCTGCTCTTTGCAGAAAGTCCCTGCTCAACCCAGCCACCATCACAGGTGTGCTGCAAGACATGCTGAGCCTAGATAGCTAAGTAGATTTCTGTGCACTAATTCTGTAATCCTCCTTGATTAATTGTTTTGCCTTAAAGTGGTGGCAAATCCTAATTGTATTTTCAGGCATTGATATAGTTGAGTATTTATACAGGGATATAAACAAAACTCAGGATTTACCCCTGACCCATATCTCAGGACAGTATAGTCTCTTCTTGCTTGGCTGCTCTCCAGCTTAAACCTGTTTAAGTCCCATTAACTAAGTCTCAGAGGCTCATTTGCTGATAGTCAGTGATAACAGGCACAGTTTGCCTCCCTGTTTCGTAACAAGCTCCTTCTCTCTGCTGCCTACTGATGGCTTGAAGAAGTGCCTTTCCCTTTGGCCTTGCTCCTTTCTACAAGGTGCTTCCTCTAGAGGGCAAGTAAAGTGTTTGACTTTTAACTGCACAGAGAAAAAAAAGAATTACTGCTCCTTGGAAAAAAAGGAGCAGCTGAGTTTTGTTGCCCAAGGAATGGTTAGATGTCTAGCTACAAACTCTCATCCTTTTAGGTGTTTTCTCCAAAAATGCCTGGTGGCTTGCAGATTGAAACTGCAATGAGAAAAGTCTCTTTCAGGATAAAGACTAAAATTTAGAGTTGCTTGTTCTTCAGTAGTAGGTTTTTATCAGTTTCTGAAAACAGCTAAGTATATCAAAAAAGGCCTCCAGTTATTTTTTGATATCCTGTCTTTATATAGTCACATGAAAAATAAGATTCCCCCCAGTTTTCAAGAAAAAACAGTATTTGCAACATTACAACACACTGAAATTCTGGGGCTTTTGCTATCAAATTGTAGAGATTAGTATTTTTTTACCTTTATTAGCTCTGGCATATTCTTTTATACTATTTCTTGGCGTAAATTAAGGCAGTTTTACTTGCTGATCTGAATAGCTAAACTTGCTTTTCTCCATGAGATGAACTCTTCACAAAACACACATGTAGTATTGAGTATTTTGATGTGCTTATCTTTACAGGCTAAGAATTAAGTAAGCATTTCCTTTCAAATATGCTGCCTAAAATAGCTTTCCTCTTTCATTTCTCACTTTAATAAGCTTATTCCTTAATTTTTTTCCAAACAGACATTAGCCTATGGTGATATGAACCATGAGTGGATTGGCAATGAGTGGCTCCCGAGCCTGGGGCTCCCTCAGTACCGCAGCTACTTCATGGAATGCCTTGTGGATGCCAGAATGTTGGATCACTTAACTAAAAAAGACCTGCGTGGGCAGCTGAAAATGGTGGACAGCTTTCACAGGTAAAGGCATTTAAGTTGGAGGCCTAACTTTTACAGTAAATGTTTTCATTATTTCTAAGTTTTTTGTTTTCATTTTTTTCCCCCTTTTCTAAACAGAAACAGTTTCCAGTGTGGAATTATGTGCCTACGAAGACTGAATTATGATCGAAAAGAACTTGAAAGAAAAAGAGAAGAAAGCCAGAATGAAATTAAGGGTTAGTGTGTTGTGTTTACCTCAGTCTGATTCCAACATGTTTTCACTGATCTGCCTCAGAAACTAAATGCTTTAGGAAGATAAAGGTTTTCAACCCCTGTTCTGACATAACAGCTTTGCAGCTACATGATTTTATTGTTTCCTGTGGCTGGTGACTTTTATTACCCAGAAGTTTATGAAAAATATCCAGATGACTTAGATATTTATGTCTTCCAGATTCCTGGTGATTATGGAACATGAGAGAATGAATAAGCAAAAGCAGGGTGGGAGTTCACAGTATTTTCCAAGACATCCCATAGAAACTTTGTTTCATGCCCAATATCAGAAATCTTTGCTAGTCATGGACTCAAGACTTTTCTGGTCATAGACTGAAAACTTGGGGTTGCACAACATGCTTAGAATTCCCCTTTGCTGTTACAGTATGAAATGCCTTACAGCAAACTTCTCACATGTTTCCTTTCCACCTTAGATTATGATTTTGTTCAAACAAAGTTGTATTGTTGTAAATCTGCCAACACTTTTTTTCTCCATAGATGTCCTTGTCTGGAGCAATGAGAGAATGATCAATTGGGTCATGTCCATTGGTCTTAAAGAATACGCAAATAACCTTATTGAGAGTGGAGTTCATGGTGCACTTGTGGCCTTAGATGAATCATTTGATTACAATGCATTAGCTCTCCTATTGCAAATCCCCACTCAAAACACACAGGTAAGCAAGGAGGAATCACTTTATGGCTTATAGGAATGTTCTCCCCTCTAGGAAGGTTAAAAATGGAAGTGACCAGGTGTTTTCATAAGTATGTGCATGTCTTTCTCTTCCCAACTCTAGAAACTTTAGAAATGGAAAGTTGTCCATTATCCTAGAAGGGAAGAACTTAAAACTATGCTTTTCTTACAGTTTTCTAATTGTCAGTAACAATTCCTGTTGATAAACTTGCTTGAAAAAGAAACTGTCTGTTTTCCTCATAGCCCTTCACAACATCAGTGTAAAACTCATTTTTGTTGTTTGCTAGTTTTTGTTCTGAAATCATTAAGTTTGAGCCAGAAATCATGAACTTTCACGTCACGGCTGAGGGAAGGGAGAGCTGTGAAGTATTCTCTAAATTTTTAATAAGTTACAAATTAAATTGTGACTTTTCAAGCACTGACTTTTCAAGTATGAAGTATGTTGATTCATCTGATAAGAAGGTATTCAACAATTTGGGTTCTGTTAAGCTCTGAAAACGCTGTAGGTTACTAATTACTAATCTTTTGGAATTAATTTCCGTTTCTTTCATGTCACAAACTTTAGGCTCGTGCTGTTCTGGAGAGGGAATTTAATAACCTTCTTGCTATGGGCACAGACAGAAGACTTGATGAAGTAAGTTACTTGAGCTGTTGACCCATTTTATGGGCCTGGGAACTTTGTCAGAACTGTTAAATGAAAGAATTTAGATCAAACATCTTTAGGCTATTGACAAAATAGTGACAACAACCTGAATTTGAAATTCCTCGTCTTTGAGAGTTTCTAAATATGTCAGGGTTTGTGTATTTAGGTAAAATGACTTTGAATATGAAAGTATTGAGAGGATTTCAAGGTTTGTTTTTGTAGCTCATGTGGTTAATAGTGACACTTCAGGCTGAATCTGCTTTGTCTAAAATATGGAAAAGTTAGCAGTGTTGCAGGTGAAGAAGCTATAATAGAGAGAGGCACTGCACAGCAGAGTTCAGACCTTTGTCCTAACAAGCAAGGTTTCAAATAGTTTTGAGTGGCTTTCCAGAACTTGGATTGTTAGTCTCCATTAACACCAGTGTGGATGACCACCAGGTGTGCTTACACATCAGAGTGATTTCCATGGGGCAGTCTGTGACCTCAGCATATGAACTGCACTGAAATGTACTAAGTATAAAACTCTCTAGGTGTGAGACTATTTTGTAGCCCTGTGAACCCACGGCATAAAGGAGAGAGTGTTACATCTTTAACCTTTTATGTTGCTCTATGCTGTAACTCTGTGAACAGTTTCAGGCTGGAGTTATTTCCCCAAGAGACTCTTAACCCTGTGCTGCCTCATCTTTGGTACTGATGGGAGTTTATGTGGTAGCACATGTAGGAAAACATGGTTCAGATTAAGGCTAAAGTGGCAAAACTCTAATGTGGTTAACCAGATCAGTTGCTGCCACCTCAGAAACATTTGTCTTGGTATGGGAACCAGGACAGAGGAAGGTCTTGACTTGAACTGCCTGTGACTCACTGGGTGAAACAGACACCAGTATGTTAAGGAAAGAGGCTGCTCGAACTAACCTTGGTTGGTTTTGTGTTAATCTCCTGCCTAATGGACTCGTTGCAGCCCTTTTGTGGCACCTCCTGACAGCTCTGTTCTCTGTGTACATCTCTACTAAGGTTTTAGTAGAATGTCAGAAAGCAGCTTGATAGTTCTCTCAGTTTTTTTTCCTCAGAGATTTCAAACTGCAAGAAGAGCTTTGAGGGAACTGTTTTAGTGGCACAGAGAAGTTTGATCATGAAGATCAAATAATAGAGATACTTGTCTCCTAATTCTAAAAGGGAATAAATTTGAGGTAAATTGACATTCAAAGGGTTGAACTGTTTCTAAATGTGAAGTTGGCAACTGGAGCTGCCCAGTGGGTGTATTTGCATTGACACAATGCCTTTACTGCAAAAGATGTTGTTGGATGTGGGACTTGTATTTAGTAAGTGAAACATTCTATTTCTGAAGTGGGAATATTGCTTGAAAGGTGCAGATGTATTGATGGGGGAAGGAAAATGCACTTGGGTAATTGCAAGTGAAGTTTACCCAAGTGCTTAAGCAGAACACTGGTGGCAATACAGTATTTACTGCACTTGTTATTTCCTCACAATTAACTCTTCCATTTACTTAAGATTGTCAGTAACAGTCCTGCATTTTTTGCACTGCTAATGTTGTTTATCAATATGACAGGATGATGATAAGAGCTTTAGGAGAGCACCTTCATGGAGAAAGAAGTTTAGACCAAAGGACATAAGAGGTTTAGCTGCTGGATCAGCAGAGACTCTTCCTGCAAATTTCAGAGTTACAACCTCAATGTCTTCACCCTCTATGCAGCCAAAGAAGATGCAGATTGATGGTATTGATTTTGTATTATTTTAAGCATGATGAGCTTTTTTGCCTGAGATTACAGGGGAATTAAGTTCAAATGACCTTTTTGCTTCATTAAAGCATCTGCCTTGTGCATGGGTGTACATATAACACTGTTTAACCATAGGGTGCTTTATCGTTTCAGGAAGCTCTGCTAGATGTGGAGTTTCATTTTACATCATTGGAGCAACAAAATGAGAATTATAGTTAGGAATAAATTTATTTTAAACTAGGAAAGTAACACGACAGTTTAGTACAAGTCTTTTAGTCATATGATGCATAATTTCTAATTGGCAGCAATGTAAGTCCCACTTCTGAAATGCAGTAAAATGCAGTTAAAAATTATGTGAGTTAACTCCCTTAGATAATTTTGAGATTATTAAGACCTGAGTAACATGTGCATTAGCCCTCTGCAGTGGTCTCTTAGTGATTTTGAGTATGATTAATATTTGCTTCATTAATTGCTGTGTACTTCATTATCTGTATGTGCACAGACACAGATAGGAGTTTAAAAGAAACATAAACAAAACAGCCCCCCAGAATCCCAGCTGGAAGTGGAAGTTGATCACCAGTCACATGAGGGATCTTGTCTGTTTAAAAGCAGTCTCTGTAGTACCATGAGAATAAACTTTGACTTGAATTTGTTTCACAAAAGACAAGTAAAAACAAGTTGAAAATCGTATTTTATTGGAACAGACAAGGAAGAGAATTTCAGCATAATCTGTCAGTTGTCTCAGGTTCTGAAAACTGTACTTATGAGTGAAGCTCAAAGTAATCTTTGCATCTGCTGGTACTCTAAAATGTGAGCTCTTCTAAATTGTAGAAACTGTCACTAGCACAAAATACTTTCCAGAATTCATGTGGAAAATTCCATGAGTTCAAATAACCCCTTTGATATATTAAAAAAATAAATATTTATAAACTACATAAAGTAGTAAATAACTTCTAAAACTACCTTTGCAATTTCTGTGTGCTCGTTGGCATCTTTTAAATCCTTTTTGTTAGCCCCTGAAACTAGAAGTGGTTAATATATAAACTGTAAAATAAATTCTTCTTTTCTAACTTGTAACCTCAGAGCTGGGTGAGTACCATAGCTGTAATCACATTGCTGTGATGGTTTGGGGTTTTTTGAAAAACTAACATGCATGCTGTGTTCTGCATGTCTTCCCATGCTTCTTGGAATAGGCAGTGTATCAGGAACACAAAGATTGGATTCTGCTACAGTAAGGACCTACTCCTGTTAAAGCCTTCTCCTGGTGAGTAAAGTTGTAGGTATAAGAGTCAAGCAGCTATTGATGAAATAAAACATCACATATTTTAATGCAGTGATTCTGCACACTTGGAAAACTGCTCAGGTTCTCAGGGTAGGTTTTTATATTGAAAAGCCAGAGTTTATCTCCTGCAGTGAAGACTGAATACTTAGTTTTGTAAACACTGTTTTTTTCTGAGGGTGTTTAAACAGCCTCCAAAAGGACTCGTGCTAAATAGCTATGTAGAAAGTGTGAAAATCAAAGGCTGGATGAGACACAGCCAGTGAGGGGAGGAGGGAAGAGAACTAAATTAGGCATATAAAGGAAAGAAAATTTAGTGTGTGACACTGCAGTTCAGATTATTGATCATTCAGGGTCTTTGCTTGGTCAAAGTAACATACCTCAGTATTGAATTGTTATAGGGATAATTCATAGGATCATCATAGGATTTTAGGGGTTGGAATGGACCTTAGAGATCATCTAGTCCCAAGCCCCTGCCCTGGGCAGGGACACCTCCCACCAGAGCAGGTTGCTCAAGGTTTCATCCAACCTGGCTTTGAACACTGCCAGGGTTGGGTTTTCTACTTCCTCCCTTGGCAGCCTGTGCCAGTGTCTCACCACCCTCACAGGAAAAGACTTTTTCCTAATATCTAGCCTAAATTTACCCTCCTTCAGTTTGAATCTGTTACCCCTTGTCCTGTCACTGCAGCTCCTAACAAATTCCTAGTTGCATAGTTTTCCAGTTCTTAGACACCTCATGCCACTGTGATTGCTTAGGCTGTCTTGGCTGGTTTTAGCTACCTGCAGCCTGAATTTGGGGAGCTGGGAGCAGTGCTGACAGTAAGGGGCAGCTTGATAACACGAGTATTGTAGCACAAAATACCTGTGTTCTGGCTGGTGAGAGTTCTGTAGTCCTGTCTTACTCCAGGGTTTGGAATGTTTCTGCAGCAGCCTCTGCTGTATTTTCTCATGGAACAATGTTTCTCTCTTTTTGCAAGCAAGTCAGTAAACTAATTTTATTTTTACTGTAATGGATTTTAAAAAAAAACCCCAAAACATAAAAATGTAGTGGATGTCTCCCTGGCTGGGATCTTTCATGAACTGTAAATTGTCTCTTGTTTTGCAGCTTCTTTCTTTTCTCCTCACTGGTAGCATCCCTTCCACCTCATGTATTGGCTGCCTTTGCTTCACATTCTGAACCTTCTTGCATATATGAGTTTAGTTCTAAAGAGATCTTACATGTGACATGCTGAGAAGGGAAACTCTTACACATAGCAACTCAGACCTGTCAGTTCATAATCTCAGGGGCTATCTTAACTGGTTTAGTTCCAAGACACTGAGGTTTTAAGTCTTTCCATCCCCCAGACTGTCCCCACTCTTTCAGGATTTTCTGTGATCAGGTGGCCTGGGATAAAAATCTTGGAAGCAGAAATAGTTGCCCTCATGTGCTTTACTTTGCATTGCAACTGGAGATTGCAGGAGGCAGTAAAATCAAATTACAATGTGGCATGGCAATAGTTTGGTGCATGACTGCTACACTGCTGAGCTGTTTGTGAGGATCTTGGAATGAAATGGTGCTTAAAAACTGCTAATGGATTTTTTTCTATTTTTTTTCCTTTTTGTGTGTTTTCTGTTGTTGTTTTTACAGTTTACCCACACTATTTCTACCGGTGATATGCAGCATTTTGAACATTTGGAACCCTTAACCTGTTAATACTTGTTAAAAGGACACTTTGAGATATTTTATTACAGAGTTTTTAATTAGCAAATAAATTCATGAGTACTATAGAGAAAATATTTTAGAATCTAAATGTTTCTTATATTTATGTGACTTCTCATTTATATAGTTACTTACTTTTTCTGTTTCTATTCAGTCTACAAATCAAATCATTGCTGATTTTTTTATTCTAATTTTAGTCTTTCCAACTGAATGTACTGTAATGCTTGTATGTATATGCCCCTATGAGCAATATAGGGTTTTTGTAAATTATGCAGTTACTGTAATTATCATTGTTTTTTAATAATGAAACTGAAGGTGAAAAGGATTTTAATACCTTTGTAAAAGTACCATGACACCAAGCAGTATATATTTTGTCTTTTGGAACTGTTAGCTTAGATCTGAAACCAAGTTTTTCAGGTAAGCATATGTTGATGCAGAAGGTGCAGCACATGAGTGCTGTTCTTCTCAGAGCTGTACCTTTCCACAAAGAGGATTTGTCAAGTAGTGGCAATTTGTCTTTATTTAAACTAGAACTTGTTTGAAAAGCTGAGAGAACTCTAACACTGCGAACACGTTTTAGAAGTGATTGACTCAGTCATAACACTCTCTGCTGTATTTGTATAGTGAATCTTCACAGTGACTGAAAACAAGCCATAAACCACGAACTGTTTGTATTTTTACTTTTCCTTAACTGAGGAAGATGATAGACTTCATAATGATTCCTGGTTGTAAGCCACAGGCCACAGAGAGGTTTTTTTTGTCCGAAATCTTTTTGATTGAAAACACTTGTGGAAAGATGCTGGTGAAACTAGTTTAATGGACCAATCATAACGCACTGCAGCCTCATGTCAAATGAGTAGTGAAAGCTGAAGGTACAATGGGCTGAAAACTAAAGCAGTGCATCTTCTAACAAAGGCCTTACTTTTCTTACGTAAGTCATCCTATGTGTTTTGTAAACTTGTTCTAAAGAGTTGTCTGGACTTTCATTTTGATGGTTGTAGCCATTTTGGACTGTATGAGTAGAAAATGTTACCTGACACTTGTAAATGGCATATTAAAAGCCAGCAAGAATCTGTTCAGATGGTGCATTATTTATTATGCAACAATATATATAGCATGTCTTTTTTTTCCTTATTTTGTTTTCCACTTTTAACTTGCTTGTAAAACTGAAATCCATTGTTACTGTTCTGTTTTTCTATTAATCTTTTGTGTATTTTCAGATTATGTAACAATATGTACAGTCTACTTTTGAACTATTTTTATCACAGTATTATTTATTGCTTTCTTTCAATAAAGTACTGATGCATTTTCCACTGCCAATAAAACACTATGGGAAAGCTAAGATCTAATTGAGTGCAGGCAGAAACTTTTGCGGTGAGTGGATATTGTCAATAAAGCATCTTAATGATTGTTTGCTGCCCTGTAGGTCTTGTTTCAAATGATGACCTTTCTCCAGTAGGAAAAAAAAATATTCCGTTAGATGTGACCTTTTCTTTGGAATTGTTCAAGTTCACATGCATTAATCAGCTGTTGAAAACCAGTTTTCCCAAGAAAATTGCTTTATTGCCTACTTCTACTCGTAGTTAGAGCTATGATTTGCTTTGAAAAATAGTAACAAAAACTATCACACAACTTCAGTGTGTTCTGGTCCACATGATGAAGGTGGAAGTGCTGTTCTAGATAACAGCTGCTGTGTGAATAAAACAAGATTATGACCATAGTGACATTTGGGGACAAACATGGGAATTGAGGGAAGCAATACAAATTGGGTCACAATAAAGCTGTTCATGTCAACTTCAGTGTATTGGCAAACCATTTCTTGTGTAGAAGAGAAGACAGCAAGCTAAAGTTACAGAATAATGGAAGCAGTAATGAAAAGCATATTTCATCCTGTCCTCTGGATGGTCAGCAGGACACAGAATGCATGGAACGGAGAAACACTCATGGATGCTCTAAATGTTGTTCAATAATGCATCTCTGTTTGTCTGGCTTGTCTCTGTGAGTTGCTGTCTGTTCATTTGCAGCCTCTTTTATATTTTCAGAGAATCATCTTTCTAGAAAAAGCTAAAATGAACCTGCGGAAGGAGATCCTGACTCACTGTTCAGCTAAACTTCACTGTTTAGAGAAAAATTGCATAGACGTTGCTGGTCACTGATGTGATAGTAGGTGTGCAAAGTCATGTCTTGTTGCTTCTCAGAGGTGAAACCAATGCGGAATAGACTTGTAAAATGTGAAAAGAAAATGCATTTATTATTTTAAGGCTGTAAAACCTTAACTGTTATGGAACAATGGAACTGACATGAGAGCTAGAATAAATGAGTGAAATGGCAAAAGCTTTCACGAACTGGCAAAACTGTGTGTTGACTTCCTGAATTACACAGCAAAGGCTTCACACCCCACACCCCCCTCAGGAGAGCTGTGGAAAAGGCACATTGGGTATGTCACAGTCATCTTTAAATAACATGTGGTTAAATATAACTTCCTGTAATTCACCAAATGTCTTTAAAGGCTTCAGCTGGAGGGTGCTATAAAAATGGAAGTATGGAGATGGGAGAGTTAGCTGAGGGAACTTGCACTCTTGCACTTTTTTCAGGTTTAGAGGACAAGGACTTTGAAAAGAGATGTTTTAACTTTCTCCTTTCAAGCTGAAGTAGAATTAAAGGGCAAGAAGTTGCTTTTGCAGTGTCTAGTGGACAGGAGCCATTTATCATGCCAAAACTCAGAGCTGAGAACATGTGCAGTAGTTCAAAGCAAGATGTTCCAAGTGTGGTTGGAACTGGTTTGGCTGAGGATTGGGAGGGAGGGGCAGCAAACCTGATGATCTTATGTTTGGGGGTGATAATTTTTAAAGAAACTGAAGAATTACTTTGCTTTTAAAAGGAAAGGTTTTCACTTTCCACTGCCAGGGTTGTAGGTTTGGTGCACTGCTTAACCTCAAGTGATCCTAAATGTTGCTAATTACATTTTTTTGTTAATAGTAGAGTTTTGGGGAGGCAAAAAAAAGGCAATTGTAGTTAATTTAGGTAGCAGTACCTTTTGGTTTTATATGAGATATTGGAATTAATGTGTGGAAAGTAGTATATCAATGTGGTTGGGACAGGTGAAGATTCCAGAAGGGCACAGACCAGAGCAACAAGTAATGCCCAGTGGGTCAAGGTTCCCTGAGCCTGTGTTCTCCCCTGGACAGCTTTGTCAGAATCAGTTTAGCCCTGTTTCTAAGATATGCTGCCTTCAGTTTATAGGGTAAATTGCACCATATTTAATCCAGAAAAAGGTAAATGAGCCTATTTATACAGTGAACTGGCTACATTTGGAAAAGTTGTGATCATATTCACCTGGATTTTTTTATCTTGCCCTTTATTACAGCTTGAATTTATGTGTTTGCT
>NW_008657111.1:0-882 GCF_000695815.1 Acanthisitta chloris | reverse complement strand
CACACAAAGAGTAGGCAAACCAGTAACTCCCACTGAGGCATTAACTGTGTATTTTAAACCCTGGTTGTTTATCTTTTGGCATGTTTAATTTGGATCCCTTGGGAACAGCCACAGGGGAAATTTATCCACTGCTAAAGAGATGGAGACACCTCCAGCTGCTGCAGTTGTGACTTGCAAAACAGTATGCAAAAAGTAAGTATTAAGACGTAAAAAAGAAAAAGTTGTTGAAAACTACCCCAGGTCTCCTGTGGCCAATTGAGAACTCCTGATGGTGCATTTTTGGGGTGGTGCTTGGGCAGCTGATTCTTCCCAGTGATACGAGTGAGTGGCCGAGGTCGTTTGGTGTCTGTTCAGGATGAAGAGGAGATGGAGGTGAGAACTCATTGCTGTGTACAACTCTCTCACCAAGGGCAGTGCAGAGGAGGTCTGACCTCTCTCTGACCAGTGCCAGGAGAAGTTGTGTCAGGGGAGGTTTAGTTTGGATATCAGGAAGAGCTTCTTCCCCCAGAGGTGTTTGGGCACTGAACAGCTCCCCAGGGCAGTGCTCACAGCCCCAAGCCTGACACAGCTCCAGGAGCATTTGCACAGTGCTCTCAGCACAGGGTGTGATTGCTGGGGATGTCTGTGTGGGGACAGGAGTTGAACTCAATGATCCTCGTGGGTCCATCCCAGCTCCGACTGTTTTGCGGTTTACAGAGATGGGAAGAGGAGCAGCTACACCGCAGATTCAGATAGACAAAGCTATTAAAGCGACTCCGATCGCTCTGTCCGCGCCGTGCCGGGGGCGGCTCCGCCCGGCGGGGCGGGACAAATTCCCACCTGGAGCCGCCCCGGAGTGCGGGAAGAGGAAGTTGGAGCTCGGGAGAAGCGGAAATTGCAGCA